>NC_088384.1:110315000-110615000 GCF_037993035.2 Macaca fascicularis | reverse complement strand
GACAGCATTTCTAACAGTTTAAAAAATGTGTTCATTTTCTTCACAGTTGAACCAGTGTTTGCCTGGCTTATGTCCAAAAGCTGCTGAATGCAAGCTAAAGGTTCTTCAATTTCAGCATGCCTAATGATTTCCATTTTGGACCCATCTGTATTAAGTCTAGGGGACTTTTTTCTCATTTCTTATTTTTCTTTTTATTTATTAAGTAGTAAGGACAAATGAAAACATATTGGTTCATTAGAAGATAAGGAAAACTCAGATTTGGTTAATGAACAGGCAGTCTGCGACGTCAAACTATCACATACCAATACGCAGTACAAAAGCAGACAGTACGAAAGTTGAGAGCAATGTGTGCAATCAGGAGCCTCCCTTTATTGTCATATATCATACCTCAGTGATTCTCACTGGTCCAGCATCACTCAGGATAATTGCTAAATATGCAGATTCCTAGAGACTAGCCAAGGTCCACTGAGTCAAAACCTCTTCAGTTGGGACCAAATATGCTCTTCACTATGTTTTCAGGTATTTTATCTGTAATTTGCAAGTCAATGTCATAAATATTTATAAAGTACTTTCAGACGATGCTGTGTCTCCCTCTCGGGGCTGCCGACAAAGACTTCTAAAAGTACTTCCGGATGCGGGCACCTGAGATGGGTGGCTTGCAAAAGGTGGCACATGGTGGCCTTTGAAACAGAGCAGCATAAGCTGCCATCTTGAGTTTGAGAGAGACACTGAAGGAGAAATGTAATCCATTAAACTAAACTCCCAATTTCAACTGCTAGCACACTGTCCTAAGAACACCAGAAGAGCCACTAAGTATCCAGAGGACTAAAAGCTTATCTTAAATATCTCAGTATTGTTTAGCGAAAATAAAACAGGAAGACTTACTAAATATGGTAGCATGTGGGAACTACTTGGATTAACACTGACATTGTTTCAAAGAATGACAATTTGAAAATAATCCCATTCACTTAATAGTTTAGGGCAGTTTTTAAAAATTAATTCATTCAACTGTCTCCTTTGTATTTTATGTAACAAATCTACTTGTCATCGATAGTATTATTTAGTTAACATTTTTCTTCAAATTGACTTTTTAAACTAACATATGTTTATTTAAAAGAGAAATCTTTTATTCGAACTATAATAGTTTCACTGGCTATAAATAGTAGTTAATCCTGGCTGGGTGTGGTGGCTCATGCCAGTAATTCCAGCATGTTGGGAGGCCAATGTGGGTGAGTTGCTTGAGTCCAGGAGTTCAAGACCAATCTGGGCAACACAGTGAAATCCTGTCTCTATAAAAAAATATATATATATAAAAATTAGGTGTGGTAGTGCATGCCTGCAGTCCCAGCTACTTGGGAAGCTGAAGTCAGAAGATCACCTGAGCCCAGGGAGGTCGAGGCTGCAGTGAGTGGAGATTGTGCCACTGTACTCCAGCCTCATGACAGAGTCTTAAATAAATAAAGATAGGTAATCCTAATGTAAATACACTGTATGAGATTTCAATGACAGTACAATTTCCATGTTGAAATATCTCATCTCCTATACATTCATGTTTCTCAATTTTAGCACGAGTGACATTTTGGGCCAGAAAATTCTTTATATTTGGGGGGTTTTCCTGTGCATGGTAGGATGTTTAGTAGCACCTCTGGCCTCCACCCACTAAATACCAGTAGCAGATTCTCCCACCTCCACTGAAATCCAAAATTGTCTCTAAACATTGTCAAACATCCTCTGGGGGGCAAAATGAGGACCACTGCCACAGCTGAATGCACGCTGGTCTGAAATTGTATATTTGAAAAATATGTGTCTTTGTGAGTATCTTCAAAGCCCCTGATTTGAACAAGTCAATCCCCACAGGCCACTGTCAAAGCTTAAGCAAATAAGCATATCACACAGTTCCAACAACCTGGGTAGAAGGACAGCAGATTTAGTAGTTACACGAAAATCTCATTCAGCATGTACTTTGTTGTTGGTGATGGTAGTTTTATTACACCTAATTTTCAGCCTTAAATTGTCACCAATCCATGTATAATTTGTTCTGTTTTTCCTTTGTCTTTTCTTCCTTTAAAATTTGATACTCTTAATAATTTCTTAGCCCTGGTTTAAAATCTCTAACATTTTTTATTGGCTTCTTTTCCTAGCAAAGAATATTCTGATAAGTTCACCGAAATTTCCAGTTCTAAGAAGCAGCTGAAACAATTAAGAATTTGCTTAGAATTCCTAATTTTACTATAATAGTAAGCCTTTATAATGTCTTGAACAGAATCACAATTATACCTCTAAAGGATTCAAGGACAGTTATGAAGAAAACAGAAAATTTTGGTGCCAAAATTCCTGTTGAAAGGAAATAGTACACTGCCTCCATGCAAACTCTAGAGATAAGATGGGGCTCTTTAGGCCTTTATAATCTACCACAGGAGTCAGCAAACTTTCTGTAATGAGCCAAAGAGTAAATGTTTTAATCTTTGAGAGCCCCCAGGTCTCTATTGCAGCTACTCAACTCAGCAAATATAGCATGAAAGCAACCACAGAATATATGTAAATGAATGGGTGTGGATACCTTCCAATAAAACTTTATTTACAAGGCCAAGCAGTGGGCCAGATTTGGCCTTGGGCCTTAGTTTGCCAACCTCTGGTCTACGGTGGTATTTCTCAACTCTTTAAGCACAGATCTCATAGAAATCTGTTTGACAAGTCTCTCCAGGGAGAAATGGAAGTAATTATGCCTTCTGTGGAATCCCTATACATTCCACATCTCCCCACAAGCCAAGATTCTACTCCAGTAAAATTCTATTAAAATGTTGACTTGAGGCTTTTTCAACCCCCTCCACCAAATGTCTGGTCTCCCTGTCCACCACTGGGGAGTCACTGTTCTACAATTAATGTGGATGCCATCCTGAAGAGCACTTTCTCATGCAGATCCATTAGCATCCCCATCTCTAGCACTGGGCTGCAGTTAGGTTTCTATAGTTACTCTATGAAGTTAAGGTACAACTTAACTAAGTAGGTGAAAATTGTTTTTCATTTTGCCAGCATGCCCTTTCTGTAATCCCATTGACTTTCTCTTCTCAGAGCATTCTCTCCAAACTCTGAAGATATATATCAATGAGAACACTTGGACACAGGGTGGGGAATGTCACACACCAGGCCTGTTGTGGGGTGGGGGGAGGGAGGAGGGATAGCATTAGGAGATATACCTAATGTAAATAACGAGTTAACGGGTGCAGCACCCCAACATGGCACATGTATATATACGTAACAAACATGCATGTTGTGCACATGTACCCTAGAACTTAAAATATAATCATAAAAGAAGATATATATCATCACAGTACTGACTGAATTAGCCTCAGTTCTCATGTGCTATTCCTATTGGCACCTACTTTCCAAAACAAATCAAATATTTTTCTCAAGCAGGATGTTAATATTAATGCCTAGCATTGGCTGAACTCTTGTTGTGCACACTGTGGAATGCTGAGCCCTTTATGTGCATTATTTCAATTAGTCCTCCCAACATTTCTGTTTGGCAGATTCTATTATTATTCCTATTTCACAGATGAGCAAATTTTGTTTTAGTGAGGTTAAGCATCTTACTCAAGGTCAAAAACTAAGAGAAATATGCCAGGATTCCAACTTTTGTTTGCCTGAATCTGGAAAATAAGCTCTTAACCACTACTCCAGGAATTGTTTCAGAAAAGTTGGACTCTTAGGGATGCATAAACTCAGGCTGATGGTCGATCCATCTGTAAGAAGTTTATTTTCATGCTTATCATAATCTAAAAAGAGACACTTAGTTGTAGCCATATGCTCTTTCATCTGGACGACGACTTTATAGATAATCTATTTCAGTGTGACATTTGCATTTCTGATTTTAAGTTCACTCACTGGCACTAAGTGTTCACCCACAGCGATAGTTTTGAAGGGAGTTTTTCTGAAACTGGGTTCTTAAGACAGTAATTCAGGACTCCATGTAGCCTAGCAATCTGCAAGAAGTATTTGCTTTGAAAAGAACTCCATATTATCTCTCCTTAAGTGATAACATAGTCAGTGTCTTTGACAGAAGAGCAGGGACCCAAGCTAAGTATTTTCCGAACTATATTAGAATTAGATGTTATCTCATGCAACTTCTCAATTCTTCTTGGACTTCCTTGCTTCTCTAACTCTCAGCCTCTTGCTCTTCATTTGCCATGGTGGTAGCAAACTAGGCTAAGTGACTCCCCACTGGCCTGGACAGTCCACTACCTGGGGCTGACCAGTCACTTCTCCATGAGTGTCCAACCCTCCAATTTGGCTGACACTATCGCCGTAGAGTCTCAGTCTCCTCTGTCACTTTCAGGCTTTTCAACAGCCACAGAAAATGGTGTGGGTTGATATAATCTGGAAGTCAAGGGTGGAGATGTTAACCAAGGAGAACTAGGACATAGGAGTTTGCCCCACAGGTAATGCCCCTCCATCCTATATAAGAGTGAAACCGTCTTTACAAAAATTGTAACAGTGAGAAAATTAAGACAATGAAAGGGATTTGATCTAATCAGCCCTCATCTTGCCTTTAATCTCAAAATCTCAAAACTGCCCTTAGTCATTCTCAGGCTTGGGCCAAGCTAACATTGGGAGAAATTTAGTTTATAGGTTAAATGATAATCGCTTTTCTTCAGAACTAAATGTTCTTTGTGAAACTTGTGAAAGACCGCCAGGTTAGGGGGATGAGAGGAGCTATTCTGCTACGATGTAGGTGTAAAGAATGACCAGCCATGATTCTGGAAGTCACAAGATCTGCAGCTTCTTCAATTACTCCTGCAGATAACACCAGTACTGTAGAACCTAAGTTCTTGAGTTGTCTTTTTAGGCTTTTGCATTGTTGACCACCAATAGCCCCACCCAGACCCATGACTCTTGACTCAGCTGATCCTGTGGCCTCCACCCAGGAGTGGACTCAGTACACAGCACTGTTTTCCACACACCTACAATTGCATCCACAACCAATCAGCAGCACCCATTCCCTTGCCCATTCAACTATCCTTGAAAAACCCTAGCTTCCAAATTTTTACAGAGGCTCTGGTCTCCTGTTCAGCCAGCTCCGGGTGAATTAAACTATTTCCCTATTGCAATTCCTCTGTCTTGGTAACTTGGGTCTACCTGGGCAGTGATTAAAATGAACCATTGAGCAGTTACAAGATCATTGGCCTGGATGATCTCTGAGGCCAAGAAGGTCAAAACTTTTCAGTCCTATGAATGACTCTGTCGTGACAGGATTTCACAGTTGGTGCTTGAAGATTACAAAAGAGTGATTTCTATGGCCTCCCCCAATCGTAATATACAGGCTGCTACCAATTCCACTTACCAAACTAATGAACTGGGTCAGAATCATGTATTTTATGAAGGGAAAAAAATCTTTTTAATGAGTAAACAACATGATTCTATGCCTAAGATTCATATATATCCTTCATTTGTAAGGAAAGAAAAGCCAATTTGGAGAAAATTGCACAGTGGGTATCAAGATACATTTTAAATTCACTGTAAAGAAAAATACCGGCAAAAATGGGATGATTAATCATAAAATAGAATATGTATAAAGAAGACTAAGAATACGTAAAAAGCATCCACAGGGAATAAATTAGCTATGCCAACCCTTTACTGGTGGTGAAGTAAATTAGCACAACCTTTCTAGAGGCAGAATTATGTCTACATTTTGACCCAGAAATACTACTTCCAGGAACTTCCCTTTGAGGAAATAATTAAGGAAATATGCACACATCTGAGAATAGAGTTCTTTGGAGAAAAAACTGGAAATACTCTAAATGTCTCAGAGGACTGGTTTAATTAATCATGGCAAATCTGTAAACTAGAGGTTGCCATCATTAGAAATGATATTGTAAAATAATATGTATACCATAGAAAATGCTATTAGTAAGTTATTAAGTACAAAAAGGAGGTTGTCCCTGCTTTTTAATCTGTTTCTCTTCTAGTTTATATACACATACACTCGTTCTGTAAATAAGGCGGAGGTTGCAGTTGCTCATACAAGATTTGAGCTATATTTAATCCTCTCCCTCCCCCTCCTCTCTCTCTCTCTCTCTCTCTCACACACACACACACACACACACACACACACACACACACAGCAATTCTAGGGAATAATCTGCACTTCAATGGAAAATTGGGCATTCTCTAGCAAGCACCTTTCGAGAATTATCTGTTTTTGATTCTGTGGGAGCTATTCTACTTCTCTGTAAATTGTAGGTAAGTGAAAACAATGCAAAATTATTCTAGTCTCTAAAGATGCAAATTATGTCCCGTCCAGCAGAGGTTCAACTGAATCCCACCCACCCCACCCCCACTGTCCACAAAGCTAGATTTGCCTCCTTTTGAATATTCATTTCATCATTTGGGATATACAAATGTGTGAGTTCTTTGAATTACCCTTTGAACTAGTTTTAATATTCAACATTGTTCCTTCATTTAATTAACAAGTTAAGTAGAACCTTCGACACATGTTCATTCTACATTTGTATGACAGTCATCATTTTACCTGTTTTGAAAATTATCTTTTAACGCAATTCATCAATCACCAAATTCTGTGTATTTTTACCCTTTAGCTAAACCTGGAATGTATTTCTCTACAAGGGACTGCTACTCTAATCTAAGCCACCATGTTCTGAGTTTCAGAGGGCTCCCTGTTTTATTCTTGCTACTTTGCAATCCATTTTCTACCTAATATCTGGGGTGATTTTGGCAACACTAATCTGAATACATTGATCCTTTACCTAAAGTATTTCTGTGGCTGCCTGATGTCTTTAGGGCAAAAATCAACAAAAATCAACGTCTTAATAAGACATTCCAGAACCCTCAAGAACTGGCACCTCCCTATGTCGTAACCTATTTTGCGGTTTTCTTCATTTTACATTCTTTTTTCATAAATATATGTTCTGTAGTATGTGTTTTTCATATAATAAAAATGAATACATTATTTTGAAAACATTCTCATGGAATCAATATCTGCCATGAACAGCTCAGACCATTCTTGCTACACATAGGGAACCCTTCCTTTGTCAGTACAAAGTTGACCAGTGTCAACCAAGCAAGCGCTAAAAAGGAGAAAGTTATATATGCTTTTCCTTCTCTCTCTCCAATGCCTTTCTCTTCTCCAAAGCAGAAGCACTGCAGAAAGAAGCCATAATTTGGTATATTTATTTTTCTAGCTTTGATTTCTAACCAGTTTTATTGAAAAAAGTAAAGACACTACTCTAAAGAAATGCCAGAAAATCTAAAATACTGGGTGAGCATTCTATTTAAACAAAAATTTGAGAGCTGATATCATTCTTTAATTAATTCCACAAATATTTATCAGGTGCCCACCATGTGCCAGGCATTATTTAGGTACAGGGGCTATGGCTACGAACAAAAGGGAGAAAATCTGCTGTGTTTGTTGTGCTTTCAGACAATCAATAAGATATATATGCTTACGTGTGTGTGTGTGTGTGAGTGTGTGTGTGTGTGTGTGTGAGTGTCTTATAATATGTCTTACGGTGTGATGGACCATGAAGGGAAATAAACCAAGGACAATGATAGGAATTGTTAGTGGTGGTTATTGTGATTTTAAATAGGGTGAGGGATGATTAGGGAAGTTCTCATGAAGAAGGTGTCATCTGAGCAAAGACTTGAAAGAGACGAGGTAATCAACAGAGTGGATATGTGAGGGAGGTGGGCTCTAGGTGGAAGAAATAAATGGCCTTGAGTCAGACCCGTGTCCAGCATGTTAAAGGGAGAATAAAGAAGCTTGAAGATAGGAGAAGAAATCAGGGCTGGCAGTGGTGGTGAGTGTGGGTCAGCATGATCAGGCCTTATGGGTCCTACTCTAAAGATGTTGGCTTGGCCAGGCACGGGTGGCTCACACCTGTAATCCCAGCACTTTAGGAGGCCCAGGCGGGTGGATCACTTGAGGTCAGGAGTTCTAGACCAGCCTGGCCAACATGGTGAATCCCCCGTCTCTACTAAAAATGCAAAAATTAGCTGGGCATGGTGGTGCACGCCTATAATCCCAGCTACTCAGGAGGCTGAGGCAGGAGAATCACTTGAACCTGGGAGGCAGAGGTTGCAGTGAATGGAGATTGCACCACTGCACTCCAGCCTGGGCAACAAAACGAGACTCTGTCTCAAAAAAAGTAAAAATTAAAAATATATAACTAAGTAAAGACATTGGCTTTTTCTCTGACTGAGATGGGAAGTGAGATGAAGCATTGAATGGAAGTGATATAATCCAACTTCAGGTACTATAGGGCAGGAAAGGCACAGGTCAGGGAGCCAGTTAGAGAGGATCATAACAAACATTGTGGGGAGTGACGCTGACTTGGACCACGATGAAAGTGGAGGAGAAGTGGAAAGTGCTAAGAATCTGGACATATTGTGAAATTATAGTCAACAGGATTTACTGATGGGATTGAATGTAAGGGTAAAGTTAAGACAAAAGTCAAGGATGATTCCAAAATGTTTAGCTCAAGCAAGTGGAAGAATGGAGTTTCCATTAGCTGAGAAAGCCTGGAAAAGCAAGAAGTTCAGTAGGGAGGGTGTGAAATCTGGGGATGGGTAAATTGAGCTTCTCATACCTATTAAACATGTAAGCCTGTATAAAAATTATGTTATTAAGCATAATGAAGAAGTAGTTCTGTATACATTTTGTATATGAAACTATATATACAAGATTTTATTGCACTCTATAAATACAGTAATATTATCTTCCCTATAGGGCTGTGTGAGAATTCAATATGTCAGTGCATTTAAAGTACTTAGGGCCAGGCACGGTGGCTCACATCTCTAATTCCAGCATTTTGGGAGGCCACTGTGGAAGAATTGCTGGAGGCCAGGAGTTCAAGACCAGACTGGGTAACATGGTGATACCTTATCTCCAAGAAAATAGAAAAATAAAAAAATTATGCAGGTGTGGTGGTGCGCACCTGCAGTCCCAGCTACTCGGGAGGCTGAGGTGGGGAAGGATCACTTGATCCCAGGAGGTTGAGGCTGCAGTGAGCCATGCTCATGCACTGCACTCCAGCCTGGGCGACAGAAACCCTGTCTCAATAATCAAATAAATAAATAACATACTTAGCATATTGCTTGGTATATAGTAAACACTCCATAGTGGTTAGCAGTTCATACCGTCCAGCTAGGTTGTGATTTGCGTGCAAACAAGGGCAACACATTTTGTTTCCTTCATTTACTCATTTATTCTGCAGATATCTACTGAGCACCTACTATGAGCCAGACACTGTCCCAAGCAATGAGGAAAGAGCAGTACACAAAGCAAAGTCCAGAAACTTTACTGTCTATTACGCAGGGACAAATAACCAGGCACTCCAGGCCTTCACACAACGCCAGGTCTGTGGTCATAATGGTGATAGACTATGTATGCAGAGCACTCATTTTGTGGTATGCACCCAATAAGTATTTTGGTAGAGTTTTAAAAAAAGCAATGATCTTTTTGGGGCTTCCAAAGGGACTTCCAGAGAGGTCTTCTGAGTAGTCACCAAGACTAAGTTCCAGTTGCTTACCCTACCCTATATAACTGACCCCTGCTTACTCATTAGGCCTCATATCCTACCACTTCCTACTTCACTCATAATAGGCCAGCCTCCAAAGTCTTATATTATTCTCTGACAAGAGATGAGAGAATATTTCCTCCCCTGCACTTCACATGGTTGACTCCTTTTCCTCCTACAGGTCTTAGGCGGAATTTCTCTATCAGTTAGTTATTGTTGCATAATCAATCATTTCAAAGCTTAGTTGCTTAAACAACAATTTATCACTTCCCATGAATATAACTGTTGATTGGGCAGTTCTGCTGATCTGACCTGGCTCCATTAATCATGGCTGGGTTCATTTACCCATGAGCAGTCAAGTCCTGGGTTGTCTTAAGTTTGCCTGGAATGACTTAGCTCTGTGGCTCACGGTGTCTGATTCTCCAATAGCCTATCTGGGGCTTATTCTTCTGGAGCAAGCAGGAGTCCATGAGAACAGGCAGAAACTGAAAATGCTTTTCATTTTTCAACTAATCTTTTTATTTGGAGATAATGGTTGAGTCACATGCAGTTGCAGCAAATACTACAGAGACATTGTAGCTACTCTTTCTCAGTTTCTTCTAAGGGAAACATCCCCCAAAACGATAGCATAATAATAGAGTCAGGATACAGACATTGATACAGGCAGGATTCAAAACAATTTCCATCACGAGGATTTCTCACTTGCCCTTTCATTACCACAACCACTTCCTTGCCTGCCTTAACCCCTGGCAACCACTAATCTGTTTCTGTTCTCCCCCACCTTTTTTTTTTTTTTTTTTTTGGAGATGGAGTCTCACTCTGTCACCCAGGCTGGAGTTCAGTGGTGCAATCTCACCTCTGCCTCCCGGGTTCAAGCGATTCTTCTGCCTCAACCTCCCAAGTGGCTGGGACGCAAGACCACGCCTGGCTAATTTTTGTATTTTTAGTAGAGAAAGGGTTTCATCATATTGACCAGGCTGGTATGACCTCGTGATCCACCCACCTCAGCCTCCCAAAGTGCTGGGATTACAGGCATGAGCCACCACACCCGGCCGTGTTCTCCTTTTATATAATTTTGGCATTTCAACAATGTTATATGCATATAATCATATAGTATGTAACCTTTTCGATTTGGCTTTTTCCATTTAGCATAATTCTCTACAGATTCACCCAGGTGGTGATAGTCCATAGTACTACTGTAACACAGTTTGTTTACCCATTTGGTGACTGAAAGACATCTAGGTCCTTCAGATTCTGACTGCTATGAATAAAGCTGCTAAAAACATTCATACACAGATTTTTGTGTGATTATAAGTCATTACTTCTCTGGGATATACTTTATCACCCTTCACATAATTTTACGTCTCCTATTTATCATTGTCCTAAATATTTTTTTCTATATCCATTTAGAAATATCAAAGACAGTGTTACAGTTTTACTTCAACCATCAAACCTAATTTAGAAAACTTGAGGGGGGAAGGAAAATGTATTGCGTTTACCCATATTTTTGCTCACTGAGTTCCTTCTTTCCTCCTGATGTCCCAAGATTCCTTCGTGTATTGTTCCCTTTCTGTTTAGAAATCTTCATCAATTTTTTTTTTTTTTTAGACGGAGTCTCACTCTGTCACCCAGGCTGGAGTACAGTGGCGTGATCTCGGCTCACTGCAAGCTCTGCCTCCCGGGTTCACGCCATTCTCCTGCCTCA
The DNA here is from genome assembly GCF_037993035.2 of Macaca fascicularis. Lineage (NCBI taxonomy): Eukaryota > Metazoa > Chordata > Mammalia > Primates > Cercopithecidae > Macaca > Macaca fascicularis. The sequence goes on along the minus strand of NC_088384.1, from coordinate 110,603,762 downwards.
GCCCCCCGAGTAGCTGGGACTACAGGCGCCCGCCACCTCGCCTGGCTAGTTTTTTGTATTTTTTAGTAGAGACAGGGTTTCACCGGGTTAGCCAGGATGGTCTCGATCTCCTGACCTCATGATCCGCCCATCTCGGCCTCCCAAAGTGCTGGGATTACAGGCTTGAGCCACCGCACCTGGCCATCAATTATTTTTTAAGATAGATCTGCTGGTGACAAATTCTCTTTATTTTCTTTCATCTGACAATGTCTTGATTTCCTCTTCATTCCTGAAGGACATTTTTGCTAGGTATAAGATTCTGGGTTGACAGTTCTTTTCTCTTAGCACTGGATGAGCAAACTTCCTTCTGCCAAATCTTTTCAGCTATTATTTCGTTGAGTTTATTAGGTCCTCCTTTAATGTCAATAGGTTCTTGCAAACTGTGACTTGAAGCAAAAAAAAAAAAAAAAAAAAAGTGCATAATAAAACCTTTTTTTTTTTCTCACCATTATAATGAAACGACATTACTCAAGAACTTGTTGTTGTGGCCAAGTGTGGTGGCCCACGCCTGTAATCCCAACACTTTGGGAGGCTGAGGCAGGTGGATCATGAGGTCAGGAGTTCGAGACCAGCCTGACCAATATGGTGAAACCCCGTCTCTACTAAAAATACAAAAATTAGCCGGGTGTGGTGGTGTGTGCCTGTAATCGCAGCTACTCAGGAGGCTGAGGTAGGAGAATTGCTTGAACCCAAGAGGCAGACGTTGCAGTGAGCTCAGATTGTGCCACCGCACTCCAGCCTGGGTAACAGAGTGAGACTCCATCTCAAAAAATAAAAATAAAAAGAACTTGTACATCATTTCATTTAAAGTCACAGTTTCCAAGATTCTGTCAGCAATGGAGGTGAGGACTTCCACACTTTTCAGTCCCATGTCTCTCTCCTCTCCTTCTGGGCCCTGTTAACATGAATGTTAGATCTTTAGTTACAATGCCATGGGGTCCCTGAAACTCTTGTGATTATTTTTCCATTCTATTTTTTCTCTGTTGTTCCAATTGGATGATTACTATCGCTCCATTTTGCCTGTGTTCTCTCTATTCTGATGTTGAGCCCATCCAATTTCAATTATTGTATTTTTCAGTTCTAAAGTCTCCATTGGGCCTTCTTTATATCTAATTTCTCTTGAGAAAATTTTTAATTTTTTTCCTCATGCTTCAAGCAAGTTTGTAATTGCTCCTTGGGGCATTTTTTATCACAGCTCCTTTCATATCTTTGTCATATAATTCTATCACCTCTGTACTGGCGTTCATTATTTGAGAGCTTCCTGATTTGGTATAATGAGTACTTTTTATTGGAACCTAAGTATTTGGCACATTATCTCATGAGGTTCTAGATCTTAAATAAATCTCTTTCAACAAGATTCCTCTAATGTTGCTACAACAGGAGAAGGGGTAGGAAAGTATGCCTTCTTGTTGCTGCTGGTAGAAATCCAGAATCCCCAGAAAATCATACTTGATACTTGATGGGGCCCCTCATTATTGATAATGATACTTGACAGGGCCCTGCATTATTGCTGCGTTGGGGTGGTAGGGACTCTGTCTGCTCATGCGGCCTCCACTGGCTCCGCATTGGGAGTGGCCTCATTACCACTGGGCAATGCTGACTCCATTAGGTCCGCTCTGACACCACCCCAGTGGGGAGAGGAAGGAGCACCTCATTCCTACTGAGCAGAATTAGAAGTCCCGACTTCTCATGTGGTCTCCGCGGACACCGTGGTGTGGAGGACTTGTTACTGATGGGTGTGGATGAAAGTTTGAGCTCCTGACTCGGCCTTCACAGACATCATCTTGGTGAAGTTTTGGGATAACTCATGACTGTTCCATGAGGATGGAGGACTAGGTCCCCCACTTGGTCTTCATGGGAGAGGGTGCGGCCACAGTCTCTTCTTTAGTGTTTGAATGGTACAGAGCAGCTCTTATCTGAAAGTTTCTTGCCTTGCTAGACTGCCACATTTCCTGGTCCTCTGGCCAGGGAGAGCAGGTTTTTGTTGGGACTTTTTTTGTCTGTGCCTGTTGGGGTTTCTGGGTTATTGGCTTCTTCATTTTCATGTGTGGGATCTATGAGGCAAAGGTTAGTCTGGCTAACTTCTTCTCTCCACCTGTCAGAGTCTTATTAGGTTTGATTTATATGCAATGTCCCAGCTTTATAGTTTCAGCAAGAGGAGTAAGAAAAGGTACACCTACTCACTGTTCCCAAAAGTGGAAGCCTGTAAATACTTTTATAAGCCTTTGCTGTGTCAAGTTTGCTAATATTTTATCTCATATGGTTAAACCCAGAGTCAGAGCTGATGGAGACAATAAAGTCACAGAGCAAAGATTATGGCAGTGACTGAGGCCACTGATGCACTCACAATCTACCGTGATGTCACCATCTCAGAGACACATCTCCACCTCCCAAATCTAAAGCACCCCCAGGACTGTACATATTGACTTCAAATCAATACCTGAAATTATTTTGCTTACTGATTTGTCTGCATTTTTAGTTTTTGCCTTGGTCTTCAGAATATAAAAACACACTATATTTTATCTGAATCACTTTGAATCCTCAAAGCCTGGAAGAGCATTATGTTCTCATTTCTTTATTTTCGAATGGCTAAGTGAATAAACAAATGAGCAAACAAATGAGCGGGCAAAAGTCATACGAAGAACTCATGAAATTCCCAGAATTTCATAAATGAGGTCCTTGGATCAAAAAGCCTCAGAATATGCCTGACATTTCCAAACATGCCTTAACATATTTATATAAGAGTTTTATTAAAAAAAAAATAAGCCCAGAATATGTAGAGTACAAATATTCAAATCATATTGAGAGACATTGTTTGAAAAGAAACATTCTTTTAAACAATTGTAAAACACATTTTTCATTAAAAAGTTCATTGTACCAAGTGCTACTTTTTATACCATGGAGAAGGGCTCTGGGGGCCATTTGTCACATCAGTGTTTTCAGACATCAGTGGGTTTTGTTCTAAAACCACAGAACCTCAAGATGAATAAATTTCCATATAGATAAAACAAATATAGAAATATTTGTTAAAAACAAGCTGTAGCAAAATTAGAGATATATCACTCTACTGCGGCCAAAAAAAAAAAAAATCCCAAATTAGGGACTTTGCATTAAAAAATGTCTATTCTGAAATTGAATCACTGTAATAATTTCAGAAGGAAACATTTCAGCAAAGTTCAGTCTCTCAACCTCCACATTATGGAAGCCACATTGAGTAAAAGACATTTTGTGAGAAGGCTCAGTACAGAAAACTAGAATGTCACTCTCAAAGAAGGGAAGAGAAGTGAATTCCATGGTTGAGAAAGCACTCTTTAAGAAAAAAGCCCACAAGGAACAGATGTTGCCAGAAAAGGGCAGAAGGGGAAGAATAATAGTCATGTGGTAAAAAAAATTTAAGCCAAGAATTTAAGAGAAGGAAACCTGGGTGGCCATAAAGGAGACAGTTGCAGATTTTCACGGATAACTTCCAGGAAAGAAACACGTTTTCGGCTGTGCGCGGTGGCTCACACCTTAATCCCAGCACTTTGCAAGGCTGAGGCGGGTGGATCATGAGGTCAAGAGTTCAAGACCAGCCTGGCCAAGATGGTGAAACCTGGTCTCTACAAAAAAACACAAAAATTAGCCAGGTATGGTGGTGCACACCTGTAATCCCAGCTATTCTGGAGGCTGAGGCAGAGAATTGCTTGAACCTGGAAGGCAGAGGTTGGAGTGAGCCGAGATCGTGCCACTGTACTCCGGCCTGGGCAACAGAGTGAGAATGTATCTCAAAAAAAACAAAAAACAAAAAAAATGAAACATGTTTTCAAAGTCAATTCTTATTGTGAAGAGATATGAAAGGGACAGCATCTGCAAGGTGTTTTTGTTGTTTGTTTTGTTTAAAGGATGAGAGATATTAAGCGCTGTCAGCACACTCTTTGTAATATATCATCATCCTCCTCCTCACAGATCTTCACTGCTCAGTTGACAGGTATTCAACTAAGTATTTCACACGTACGCTTTAAATGTCACCCAAACTGTGTGAACTAAGACCTGTTCACGTCCACTTTATACAAATGAAACAACTAGGACTCAGACACTTACGCAATGTGATCAAGGTAACACAGCTAATATATTATGGAGTCACATTTGAAATGTGGCAGTGGCACACGCCAGTAATCTTAGGACTTGGGAGGCCGAGGCAGGCGGATCACTTGGGCCCAGGAATTGAAGACCAGCCTGGGCAACATGGCAAAATCCCATCTCTACAAAAAAACACCAAAATTAGCTGGGCCTGGTGGCATGTGCCTCTAGTCTCAGCTACTCTGGAGGCTGAAGTGGGAGGATCACCTGAGCCCAGAGGGATCGAGGCTGCAGTGAGCTGTGATTGCACCACTGCACTCACGCCTGGGTAACAGAGTGAGATCCTGTCTCAAAAAAAGACACAAAAAAAGATTTGAAATCAGGTTCATCTCTCTCCTAGGCCCTGCTTTGCACCCTGAGCTCAAATTCCTGAGGTTCGATCAAAAGCAAATCTTTACCACCATCTGAGTTTTATAATGGGTAGTCCAGCCATACTGGCTATTTTCTTTTTTAATTCACTCTTCAGGCTTTGAATTTACTCCTGACAATAAAGTAATACTTTAATAAGCCACTAGAAAAATAGTCAAAAATTAGATAATTATCAAATAAGTTATAGTATGGTTGCTATCTATAAATACTGCTAGTTGAAAACAATGACCAGCATTTTGAGACCCCCCTTTCTCTAAAATTACAATATTAATAAAAAACATAATTGTCATCTTTTAATTTGGACCTTTACTTAGAAAAAGCAATAATTTCTCTTCTGGCATCAAGCAAATAATAAAATCAGAAATAAAAATATTGTTTATTATATCACAAATTTAATATTAAGAAAGGTTCAGCGTAAGCTCTAAAGATGAGAAGCTTGAGATAGAATTAAAGTAAAAAAGATACTGCCATTCTGCTTTGAGTGAATAACTTACCCTTTTGAGCTTCAGTTTTTCCATGTGTTAATGATGATAATGGTAGTGCAGAACTTACGGCTATGTGTATAAGGTACCCAATACTTAGTGCTTAATAAGGTTAGCTATTATTTTATTACGATGCATTCTTTTGTTAACTGGATGTTTTATTATTATTTTATTATTATAATTAATTTAATCACAATAGGTTAGAAAAAATGTCTAAATTTCAAATTATTGAAATGCTATGAAATGGCCTCTTATAACATATCATCCAGTTCATAAACACAATCCATATCAGAATGACACAGGATTGTAGATGAAGAATACTGTTCCTTTATGCTCAGACCAATAGTTCTCAACTAGGGGTGATGGTGTCCCCCAGTGGACATTTGACAATGTCTGGAGAAGCTTTTGGTCGTCACAACCAGGAGGGGCTTCTAATGGCATCTCATGGGTGGAGACCAGGGATACTGACAAATATCCTGTGACGCACAAAACAGCCCCCACCAAAGAATTTTCTGCACCAAAATGTCAATGGTGTTAAAGTTGAGAAAAGGAAGGCATTAGGCAAAGAAGAGGATTCTCAAAATTAAAGCCATTATCCCAGATTTAAAAGGAATAATTAATCAGAATTTGGTCTACTGGATAAGGCAATGTACAACCAAAGTACTTGTCACTTTAGAAACCAACAAGATGACAAATTAGCGTGGCAAATGCTTTAGGATAAGGTAGACACAGATATCAACGTGTTTATCAAGCCAAGACGTGCCAGTTGTCCCAGGAGGATATACTTGAAATTTTCAAGCATTTCAAACTTAGGTAGCACAATTAGCTCTGGGCCAGGAGGTCAGGACAAGGCCTGAGGAAATGTCACTCAGATCGCAGGTCTCTGAGCCTCCTGGCATCTTGCCCAAACTTGATCCTGGCTAGCAAAGTCACTGCCAGCATGAAGACATGGAAGACAACAGAAAAAGTGACACGGTGAAGATCACTCAGTGTGAAAAGAAACAAAACAGAGGCTGAGAACAGCAGCAGTCCTGGCACATAACGTCTTGAGTCTATAGGCAACCTACAAGACTTGCACCAAGCTGTGAAGATATAACCACCTCCAACCTCCCACACGCCAGGCTCCTTTCTTTCCTGAAACTATTCCCACCTTCCCCACCTTCTTTCTTGCACCTGGGCAAAATGCATCTATGTGGAATAATGTCTCCATTCCACACCCTTCTACTTGGCTACTTATCTTTTATGTATCATGTTACTTGCTCTAGGAAACCTTTCCTAATGCCTTCTTCTCTATAAACACAGCATGGGGAGAAGCATCTACAATTAAAGTCAAGAACACAACCTCAGGAGCCCCCCTGCCAAATTCCGAAATGTACATGCAGTGTGGCCTTAGGCAGGTTAACCTCTCTGTCCTTCATGAGATAATTGTAATCGTGTCTACTTCACTGGGTTGTTGAGAGGGTTAAATGAGTTACTTCATTTAAAGCACCTTAGAACAAGGCCTGGAATATAAGTGGTTAATAAATGGGAGATGCTCTTACTAGACTCCAACTTCCAGAGGTGGAGGGTATTTGTCTATAGCCTTCATTACTGTATCCCCAGCTCTAGCACAGGGATCACCATATTGTAGGTATTCAAAAAATACTTGCTGTGTAAATGAATTACATGAGAGGCCCCTCTCATCTACACTCAGAGCACACGACCTTTCTCCATCATAAATAAACTACACTTAAGGTAATTGTATAATTATCTCTCTTTAGACTGTCAATTCTATGAGGGGCAGAGCCTGCTTTATGCACTACTCAAATTATAGTAATTGGATCATGGTGAGCACAAAACAAAACACTTTCCAAGTAAAATGAAGAAATAAATGAATGTCCAACTTAAAGAATAAATAACATCAGCAGAGCCAGTGGCATTCGTATAAATCTTGCTTTGTGCTTTCTTGGAAACTTGTCTTTGTAAAGTTTTACTGGATTGCTTTTTCAAAGGATGTGAAGAAAGTGAGAGCCTTTCCACTAGAAACTAATTGGAACCTGAATTCCCCAAGACTTTGTCTCCAACAGTAATACGTGGAGGTAAGAGACTCAATTTCTATCTTCCTTGTATCCAAAAACAAAAAGAAGCTTGTAGGAGGTTGCTGAATATTGCAAAGCCCTGGAATGGCATTCTTACTCTGATTTGTTATAAAATGAGAAAAGCTGGTGATTTATTTCCCCTATAATATCAATTTATCCTTAGGTGTTCTATCTATAGTGAATTTTACCCAAACTCACTCAAAATTGAAAAACTTCCCTAGCTATAACCTAGGTTCTTGCAGCTTTAGTCTTTTGGAGCTGTGGGGTTCTATGACTAAAACTGAAATTGACTCCAGATCATCTGAATGAGAATTTTAAGCTCCAGTGAAATGCTTTTCCAATACCACATAATATACAAAAGTGGAGCGACACTAACGAAAATTCAGAATATAGTTTCACAGACATTCATGATGGACCACAAATTGTTTCTAAGCAAGCAACATAATTCAAACTTGGTAAGTTGTGAATAACATTCTCCATAAGCCAAAAACAAACCAATTACTGAGGAAAGTCACAACTATTCTTTATAATTGGTCCAGACAGTAATATTGTCTCAAGCTCTTCATAACACATAGGAGTGTGGTTCAGACAGTCTCCATGGAAGGGCAACTTGACAAGATTGTTCCCCATAATGTACACATCTTCTGATCCTGCAATTCCACTCACAGGAATTTAGCTTACCCCTTTATTCTTATATTCTTATGTGGGTCATATATATTCTTACATTTGGGAAATAATGGGTGTACGGGGTATTGCAGGGGTGAAAGGAAAGTTTCTCTTCACCCTCTAAAGGCTGTCTAAAAAAATCAACTCACAAAAGACAGATTAATAGGGGAAAAGGCATACAAATTTATTAACGTGCACATGGGAGAGAACCACAGAGTGATTACCCCAACTGTCCAGTGGGGTGCAGAAGCTTTAAACCACCTTGAGGTTACAGAAAGAATGAGGGCTCAGGGTGGCCCCAAATAGGCTAGGCTGGTAAACCAGCTTAGACTGGCAAGACAGGTCATGGGAAGCAGAGAAGAGGAAGCTTGGTTAGCAAAGGTGGTCTTGTGTAAATGAAATCAAACAGGTAGCAGCCTTCAGAGAGAAGAAATGGTAAATGTTTCTTCTTTAAGGGTGTCAGACTCTCAGTTGATCTTCACTAGATCAGGATAAGGGAAGGGTTGGCTGCCTCAATGTACATTCTCTACAGATGCAAATCTCCCCCACAGAAGACAGCTTTGCAGGTTGCTTCTGTTTGCTGGCCCCGTGAACAGCCATCTCAAAATATGGCAAATAAATGAGAGTAATTGGGCAGACTCCCAAGCCAGAATAGGCTCACAGAGACTTTAGCATAGCCACATGGTAAAAAAGGATTCATAGACACACACCAAAAAAAGGACAAAGAAACGAAAGTGAGATACAAAAACAGCCAAACTGGTTACACTATGGCACTTGCACATGATTTGAACAGTTGACCATCTTTGATTAGCCGAAATTCAGTAATTGACACAAGAGTAAACTACAGTTCACCAAAAACCTTTAGGCTAAACTTAAAATATATAAAAAGAGGCAGCTGTAGGCTAAACTTAATTTAACAAACCCAAATGTATACATGGATGAATAGATAAACAAAACATGGTCTATCCACACAATGGAATATTATGTAGCTTTAAAAAGGAATGCAGTACTAATGCATGCTACGACATAGATGAAACATCAAAAATATTGTACTAAGTGAAAGAAGCCAGACACAAAAGACCATATATTGTAGGATTTCACTTATACGACATTTCCAAGAGAAGCCATTGCATGAAAACAGAAAGCGGATTCATGGTTTTCGGAAATTGACGGAAGGGAAAATGAGAGGTGACTACTGTTAATGGATAGGGGAATTCTCTATGGAATGATGAAAAAGTTCTAAATTTACATTGTGATGATGGGTATACAACCGTGTGAATATGCTACGAATACTGAATTATACATTTTAAAAGGATGAATCTTATGGTTTATGAATTTTATCCCAATAATGCTGTTTTTTTTAAGTCACACTTAAAAACTTGTTGTTGGGGGTAAAATTCAAAATAATTACAGAATGCCTGGCACATGGTATGCCAACAACAAAATCATCCCCATCTTGCATTTATTGAGCATTTATTAAGGGTCAGTGACCTAATCAGCATTATCTTCTTTAACTCTTACAACAATTCCATGATTTATACAGGAACTAGTATTAGTAGTAGTATTTCAAGGTGATAAGTTGAGGTTTAGAATACTAAAACTGCAATTGAAGAGCAATTATTGTTCAATGGAATATACTACTTTAGGAAAGCATTCCATATTTTTTAATTTCATTATTATAATTATGTCTATCTTCCTTAACACCCTAATGCCTTTGCATTTAATCACTGGAAGCCTAAGTGACAGCCAGTAATTAGCATTTGACATTAGAACTGTATCTCTGCAAATATTTTTAGTAGAAATAAAAAGACCAAGAAATCCAAATTGTGTATGCACCTGGTTGTCTCACCCTGCTCAGGACCCAGAGAACGGCCATGCAGTAGGTGATCCATTCAAACATGCAAAGATGCTTTAACATCAAAGAGTAGGTTCAAGCAAGATACAGATCATTTCCATCGTGTCGCTAATCTCGGACAGATGACTTACCACACCTCCACTTATGTTTTCATTTCTTCTTTAAAATATGCATCCCTCTGGGTTTTTTTTTTTTTTTTTTACTGATTATTTAAAAATGCAACAGTACAAAAGTATATAAAGAAGAAAATGGAAGTGTTCCTGCTCTTCATCTCCACTTCTAGTACCCAAAGGAAGCCACTTGCAGCCGTTCCAAAAAGCTGCCTCCCAACAGCCATTCTCTTTTTATTTGGTAGTACAAAACCCTCGGCAATGTGTCAGCTGACAGACTGTGCTTTCTATTCTTCCAGGTAAAGCCAAGTGACCAAATATTGGCCAAGGAGATACAAGAAGTGTTGTGTGAGCTTTCCAAGAAGGCTTTTTTAAAATGAGAAGGGACAAAATAAGTTTACTCTTCTTCCATTCCTCCTTTTTCTGGTCATTAACATACATGATACATGGAGCTTCAACAGCCATCTTGGACCATGAGGTAACCTGTAGGTGGCAAGCCATATACAAGAATGGTGGAGCAGACACGTGAAAGAAACCAGGTTTCCTGTTGACCATGGAACTACAATATTAACTTTGACTTCTTCCCCATGAAAGAAAACTAAACGACCTTAATAAGCCACTATTATTCTGAGTTTGAGGGCATATGCAGCCAAACCTAATTCAAATAGAGATATAATTCTATCTTCCTATTTGTCTATACATGTATGTGTTTTTTCTGTTTGTTCGTTTTTTGTTTTTTTGTTTTTCGAGATGGAGTTTCACTCTTGTTGCCCAGGTTGGAGTGCAATGGCGTGATCTCAGCTCACTGCAACCTCCACCTCCTAGGTTCAAGTGGTTCTCCTGCCTCAGCCTCCTGAGTGGCTGGGATTACAGGTGCCTACCATCACGCCTGACTAATTTTTTGTGTTTTTAGTAGAGACAGGGTTTCACCATGTTGGCCAGGCTGGTCTTGAACACCTGACCCCAGGTTATCCACCCACCTTGGCCTCCCAAAGTGCTGGGATTACAGGCATGAGCCACCACGCCCAGCATATGTGTGTATTTTTAAAAATTAAGAGGATCAAGTATGTATTACATTCCACAATGTTCTCCTTTACTCTTCCTGTAGAAAGCAAATCAAAGGCCACTTTCCACTTCATATCCATAGCCCTAACTATTTCTTTGTAATGCATACACAGCTTTCCACTGCATACACCAACCTTAAGGACTACTGGTGGACACAAACTGTTTCCCTGTACTCCTTTGCCATTTGGTTGAATTCTTGTTTAAAAAGGCCTTTCTCAAATCCATTTCTACTCACTTCTACCTTCCCAGGGCAGTAAGTTTTACTTCTGTTCTTAGGGAAGCAACTTTGTTTCCCAGCTTCCATTCTGGAACTAACAAAAAGCTCTCTGGGGTTAACCTCCCTCATAGTGGGGACTGAAGCGTAAATCTCCTAATAGCACACAAACCTGAGAGGTTTGCTCTTCGATTTGAATTTAGCTGTGGACGCCATGACAACATATGGTTCTGTGAAAGCAGCGAGCTGAGGGCTGTTTCCTGGTAACAGCTAGGGAATTGCAAGTGTAAGGAAGCTTCATCAAATCCTAAGCACATGGACGTACGCTTGAAATGTATCTCCATTGGCCAAACCATAAAATAGCTATTAACTGTAGAGGAAAATAATTGAATTTGAAAAAAAAACTTTTAAAACGGCCATTCTCAAACAGAAGGCTAATTCTGAACTAAAGATCCTGAAATTTGCCATTGGAATTAGAATTGCAATTGTATGGGTAAAACAGACCCCATATATCATTCAAAATCCGTGTTTTCAGGCAAGTTGCTCAACCTTTTAATTTTTGAGAGAAATATTAAGGAAATAACTTTTGTGAATTGTTCTTTCCTCTAAAAGTACTATTATCTTGATATCCTTATCAGACCTATACAGAAACCTCAACTATTTTGAACCATTTCCCAGTAAAATTCAATGACAACAATAAACCAGGAAAATTGTACCTTAATATGAAACATGGTCTATAATAAGTACAACCTCATGGTTTCATAGATATTACCTGCTTCTAGTTAAGCAATTGATCGAAAACATCTCCACTTCTGAAAAAGAAATCGCACTTTTCTTTCTCACTGGTATTCAGAAAGGGAAAAAAAGACGCTTTTCGAAAACAGACAGCCCCACTCTTTTCTCTGGGAGTTCAGACACGGCCATGTGTATAAAGAAATATCTATTATTGGAAAATGGAGGTGTTCCAGGTATTTCTGAAAAAACACACAGTTTAATTTCATTACACGGCTCTAGGGAACTTCTAGAAATTGGACATCTTCTTTGTGTTCTTAAATTTTGGGGTTTTTAAAAATCGCATATACTTGGATTCTGCCAAGTACTCACTTGGTTCCTAATCAAACCAAGAGTCTGCAGCAAGAAAGTTCAGTTTGAGTCCTAAGAAGACAATCATGACTCCTAATGTTAACATCAGACTTGTCAGCTTCCATGTTTCCTTTCACTTGCCAGCCAGCACCCCGGGTAGCCAGCTCTGGATCAAAGGACACAAATACGTTTCTTTCCTGAATATTCACTAGCTAAAACTCCATGGATCCTGGCGCCATGCTGTCGTCATCCTAGCTTTGGGGTCTCACCCTTCACAATGCAGAGAAAAGACACCCCTCAGACTGAAAGTGCTCTTTAAACAGCCTGTCTTTATCCAACATTATGAAGCGAGGAAGGAAGAAACAGTTTGGCAATTCTGAAATCTGACCTCAGCAAACCTAAAAGAGAGGAATGCAGGAAATAGTTAAAAAAAAAAAAAATCTTGGTTTACTTTCACGCAGGCTTCTGGGCCAGAGATCAGAGAAGAGTGAACCTTAACTGGGAGAGGCAGCCAGATTTAAAGACTAAAACTTAGTGAGGGAAAGTGGTTGCCACACAAAAGAAACAATGCAGCCTGTCACTGGAAGCTGGCACGAAAAAATATCACACTCAAGCGCACAAATTTAAAACAAAAAGTCTATTTGTGTCTTAATGTTTGGCCCCGAATCTGTAGGCAAATCTTCCAAATACATTGAATCAGCAAATGGGAAGCATTAGAAGGCCTGAATACAACCTCTAACAAATCCCTCTATCATTTCAGCAGAGATCAAAGGATTGCCTAAATTACCTTTGCAAAACCACAAAAATTTCTACATCGTAGAAATAAGCAGCAAAACATGGTTTACTTTCAAATGGAGAATAATGATCAATATTTAGTAAAAGCCTAAAATCTGGACTTCTGCATAAATGTAGCCTATTTAACTCGCCCAGTTAATATTATTATTGTCTCTATTATATAGAGGAAGAAACTTCCAACAGGTTGAGTAACAGGCTTTGACATCTCAAGACCAGATCTACATCCAGATTTTTCCATATTCTCTCTTACCTGTAGCCTTTAGTGTCTCACGATTATTATCAGCCATTCAGAAATAAGGTGCAGTAATAAAAACTAACAAAGCACCATGTGTTACTTGCTCTTTAGGGTACTTCATTGGATGTTTTCTCTGACAGTGTATATTCCCTGCATAAATATGTTCAAAGGATGTATATTTGAAAATAAAATAAGAATTTTAATGTTCAAGTCCGAAAGGGAATTCATCTTGACCCACTTGGTATATTTTCATTTGTTCCTGTAATGTTGTAATATTCATCTGTACCCCCTGGTTAATCAGGTGGGTAATTTAATGATTTTCAACCAACTAAGAGAACAGGATTCCACATTCTCCTGCTAGAGCTCAATAGTTTGTTAGTCTGTCACCCACCCTTGGGGAAAACAACTTCCTTTCAGGACAAGGACACTCATAATTAGACTCACTATAAATAACACAAGTGCTCAGAGCAATGCCACTTGGAATATTTAACATGTGAGCAGGGCAAGAACTTCCGCCTGCTCTCCCACTGGACAGTGACCATCACCCACTTGGGAACACCCTCAAATAATGCTCTTCTCCAAAGGGCTGTCCTCTGGCTGAAAACAAATCACAGCCAAGCACTATAACATACAAGCTGCAAAGAGTGACAAAAACTCAACCTTCTCCATCCCCCTTTGAAGGCCTGATTTTTAATTAAAGGACTGGTATAGATCCATTTCAGCTATAAGCTCGAGTATGCAAACTGTCTTAGTGAAAATTAGTTATCAAGAAAGAAAAAACAAGTTAGCAAGGGAAGAATATTAAAACTTCAAGAAATGCTGTATGTTGGAAGTTGACTCTAATAGTCAGAGAAAGCTGAGTTTGAAAGCCAGCTGTCCTTCTGCTGTGTGACCTTAGGCAAATACATTCTCTAACTCCCCTTGGTCTCAGTTGTTCCCACTGAACAATGAAGGAAATACAACCAACATCTTCATAGCTACCTCACAGTATGGTTCCAGGAGGGAAGGCAGGTCCTGAGGCATACAATAGGCTGTTTCAGTGTTAGCCACAGCTAATAGATTTTCCTAAAATCAGAGAATTCGAGAGGAGCCTGTGGTCAGAAAAGCAGAGTTAGGAGTTTCCAGGAACTGTTCAGTTTCAAAGGGTAAGTCCTGCTCCTGTTCATTGCATTCTAATGGGCCATTTATCAGCATATATCTGTTTATGTTGTCAAATGAACCACACTGATTCTGAGAAACATCCTGGGTTGGATCTTTCCCTGCAGCTAAGCTGCCCCTCACTTCATCCTTCTTTCCAATTAACACCCTTCTGTTTCTCCAATCCCAGAATTCCCTAGCACAATCTTTCCTCCCCTCCTCTACCATGCTACTTTTCTCCCCTCAGCCTTCCATCACCCCACAGTGGGAGGGCATAAAGGTTGGGCTAGAACTGGGAGATGCATGGAGTAGGGTGACAGGTGAACAGGGTGAACCATTGCTAACCCGCATTTAACAAACTTTTAGTCCCAGAACAACTTTTCAAGCCTGCTATGAAGGAGATTCGCAGAACAGCATCCACAGTTTTCAATTCTGCAGCCAGAAAAAATTCAGTCCCTGATGCTGACCTTAAATACATTTATTTGGCCGGGCACGGTGGCTCATGTCTGTAATCCTAGCAGTTTGGGAGGCCAAAGCAGGTGGATTACCTGAGGTCAGAAGTTCGAGACAAGCCTGACCAATATGGTGAAACCCCATCTCTTCTAAAAATACAAAATTAGATGGATGTGGTAGTGCACGTCTGTAATCCCAGCTACTTGGGAGGCTGAGGCAGGAGAATTGCTTGAACCCAGGAGGAGGAGGTTGCAGTGAGCCGAGATTGCACCATTGCAGTCCGGCCTGGGTGACAAGAACAAAACTCCATCTCAAAAAAAAAAAAAAAGGCAGTTATTTATTTATTTTATTTGATTGATTTTTTTTGAGACAGAGTCTCACTGTCACACAGGCTTAAGTGCAGTGGCACGATCTTGGCTCACTGCAACCTCTGCCTCCCAGGTTGAAGCAATTCTCCTGCCTCAGCCTCCCGAGTAGCTGGGACTACAGGCATGGGCCACCACGGCCAGCTAATTTTTGTCTTTTTAGTAGAGACAGGGTTTCACCATGATGGTCAGGCTGGTCTCGAACTCCTGACTTCAGGCAATCCACCCATCTTGGCCTCCCAAACTGCTGGAATTACAGGCGTGAGCCACCATGCCCGGCCCAAAAAATAGTTATTTAATTAATAGTTGTAACATTTCTATTGGAGTTTTGAAGTTAAGTGCCCTCAAAGAGGCCAAGTTTGATGGTTACTTTCAGAATGCTTAATGCGTTTCTGACTTTGGCACTACAATGGCCAGGAATCAGACGTGTTGGAGTTTCTCCCTGGAGCCAATAGGAAATACAAGCCTTTCTCTTTGTAGCAATCATTCATTCACTCAGCAAATATTTTTGAGCACCTATTATGTACCAGGCATACTTTTTTTACTCTAATAGGCTTAAAAGGGTTGCATTTGTCATGGTATTTTGGCTTACTACAAATGGAAAACCCATTCAACCTTACTTAAGAAAAGGAGAATTTATTTTCAGGACAGAGGCAAAGCTCAGAGAATTTTCCAAGAAAAAGAAGTAAAACAAAGATCATGAAAAAGTAAAATTCCAACCAGAAAGTTCTTCGGAAAACAACTTTGGGCCAGGTGCGGTGGCTCACACCTGTAATCCCAGCACTTTGGGAGGCCGAGGTAAGTGGATCACTTGAGGTCAGGATTTCAAGACCAGCCTGGCCAACATGGTGAAACCCCGTCTCTACTAAACATACAAAAATAAGCCAGATGTGGTAGAAGACGCCTGTAATCCCAGCTACTTACGGGGCTGAGGCAGGAGAGCTGCTTGAACCCGGGAGGCAAAGGTTGCAGTGAGCTAAGATCACACTACTGCACGCTAGCCTGGAAAACAGAGCAAGGCTCTGTCAAAAAAAAAAAAGAAAGAAAGAAAAGAAAGAAAAAAGGAAGAAAAGGAAGGAAGAAATGAAGGAAGGAAGGAAAAAGGAAGGAAGGAAGGAAAAAGGAAGGAAGGAAGGAAGGAAGGAAGGAAGGAAGAGAAAGAGAAAGAAAGAAAGAAAGAAAGAAAGAAAGAAAGAAAGAAAGAAAGAAAGAAAGAAAGAAAGAAAGAAAGAAAGAAAGAAAGAAAGAAAGAAAGAAAGAAAGAAAGAAAGAAAGAAAGAAAGAAAGAAAGAAAGAAAGAAAGAAAAAGGAAGGAAGGAAGGAAGGAAGGAAGGAAGGAAGGAAGGAAGGAAGGAAGAAAGAAAGAAAGAAAGAAAGAAAGAAAGAAAGAAAGAAAGAAAGAAAGAAAGAAAGAAAGAAAGAAAGAAAGAAAACAAGCAAACTATTTTGCTTTCTCTCCTTCTCTGTCTCTGACCCTCATGGAGCATGTTTTCACTCATGTCCGCCTCTACCTATGGTCTTCCTCCATGAACTAATTGCATTAATTAATGTCCAATTTAATTCATGGAAGTAATTCATTCAGTAAGTACTGAGTGTCTATGGCAAGCTTGTCTAACCTGCGACCCATGGGCTACATGTAGCTCAGGATGGCTTTGAATGCCACCCAACACAAATTCGTAAACTATCTTAAAACATTATGAGATCTTTACGTGCTGTTTTAAAATTTTTTAAAGCTCCTCTGCTATCGTTACTGTATTTTATGTGTGGCCCAAGACAATTCTTCTTCCAATGTGGCCCAGGGAAGCCAAAAGATCGGACACCCTGGTCTATGGTGTATTAGCACTGCTCTGGGTGCTGAATGAGACCAGATAAAACTGGCAAAAGTGACTTGTTTCTGTAGAGCGAAGTTCTTGCAAGTGGGGACAGACAACACCCAAGAACAATATGAAGCAGTTTGGCTGGTGTGATACAACAGGAAACATATATTTCATCTTTGTCCTTGGTTCCAGCACAGAGACTCCCAACCCCTGGAATGTCCCGAGTGACAAAAGTGACTGGAATTTTAGGAGTGTCTCTTGTGATTCAAAACCAGCCCCTTTCAACCAGTCTTGAGTTTATGCAAATGAGGTGACTCTCGACTGGGCAGAGGAACCAACGTTGTGATTGGACAGTTGGAACTTTCAGTCCCAACCCCAACTGGAGATGGGCTAAAGATGGAGCTAATCACCAATGTCCAATGATTTAATTAATCATGTCTAAATAATGAAATCTTCATAAAAGCACCTAGATGACAGGATCAGGGGAGCTTCCAGACTGGTGAACACATTGAGATCCTGGGGAGAAGGCATCCCCCAAGAGGACACAGAAGCTCCTCACATCACACCCCATATCACATACATCTCCTTTATATCTGTTCCTGAGTTGAATCCTTTATAATAATCCAGTAAATGTAAGTAAAGTGTTTTCTTGAGTTCTGTGAGTTGTTCTAGTGAATTATTAAACCTGAGAATGGGAACCTAGAAATTTCTCGTCTGCTAAACAGGTGTAGGTAGGGTGGGACCCACTTGTGGTTGGCGTCTGAAGTAGGAACATTCTTGTGGGATTGAGCCTTTAACCAGTGGGATCTGTATGAGCTCCAGGAGTTAGTATCAGCATTGAATTAAATGGCTGAGCATTAATTATTATTGGAGAATTGGTATGGAAAAAGAGAACAGCAAATGTGATGTTAGAAGTCATGTCATTAAAAAAATGGATACCACAGCTGGTGATAAGTGACATGATACCACATAACAGATGGTAAGGGCCATGAGGGAGAGAGGTGCTGCTTCAAAGGTTGCTCATAGAAGGTCCCCCGAGCAGGCACCATTCAACCAGAAGTCCAGGTGATGTAAGGGAGCAAGCCGAGTCCCAAGCAGGGAAAGACCATTCTCAGGAGAGGGTAAGTGCAAAGGCCCTGGGGCAAGTGTGCTTACCATAATTAAGAAAAAGCAAGTCAGCTTATAGAGTAAAGGGAAAACTGATAGGAGACCACACCACAGAAGGATACAGACACACAATCATGGGAAACTTCAGAGGCCATGAAGGACTCTGTATTTTATTCCATGTAAAATATAAGACATGTAGGGAATTTTTTTGTTTGTTTTTTGTTTGTTTGTTTGTTTGTTTGTTTTGAGACAGGGTTTTGCTTTGTTGCTTAGACTGTAGTGCAGTGGCATGATCATAACTCACTGCTGCCTCAACCTCCTGGGCTCAAGCAAGTCCTCCTGCCTCAGCCTTTCCAAGTAGCCAGGACTATATGCACACACCACCACACCCGGCTAATTTTTTATTATTATTTTTAGTAGAGATTAGGTGGTCTCAAACTCCTGGGCTCAAAAAATCCTCCTGCCTTGACCTCCCAAACTGCTGGGGTTACAGGTATGAGTCACCTTGCCTGGCCAAGACTTGCAGAATTTTGAGTAGAGGAGTGGCATGATCTTACAGTCTCAAAAATAATCTCAATCAAAAATGGGCAAGGGTAGAAAAGGAAGAAGGTTAGAAGGTGATTGCAATAGTCCAGGTGATTACATATGAAATCTTGACCTAGAGTGGAAACAACAGGGGGGGTACCAATCACTACATCCAGATGTATTTTGAACACAGAGCTAACGGAATTTGTTAAGAGGCTTAGAATTTGCTAATAAAATATGAGCAAAAGAGAGAACTCAAGAGTGACTTAAGGTTGACAGCCTAAGCAAGTGGAAGAATGGAGATGTCGTTTACTGAGATGATAAGGACTTATGGGGAGCATTTAGGGGGCAGGATCAGGAGTGCTCTGCTGAGATGCCTTTGGTTCAATTGACTGTGGCAAGGACATGGAGGGGCCCAATAACATAAGCATTGCAACCAGAGTTCAAATGTTCAGTGAAGCTGCAGGTCAAGGAGCAGTGGTGGGCAGGTATGTGCACCATAGAGGTTGAAATACACTTGGATGTCAAGGACCAAAACATTAAGACAACAGGATTCTCTCTTGAGAATTTGAAATGAGGTGTTACTAAAAGCCTGGAGTCAAATTTGCCACAGATCATCTACAATTTCTAATGCCTCACGTCTCCTTGAAGCCTAAAGAAGTATTAATTCAAGGATAAAATAAGACAAATTGGGTATCTCATAGCATAGAGCCAAATTCACAAACATAGCTATTGACTGCATCATTCTCTTTCAGATGAATTTGTGTGACATCATATTTAAACAGCTTATTTCTCTTTCTTTACTGAATCATAAGATAATGATATTATAGATATTTGTTTAAGAATACAAGCTAAGTATTTGAAAAAAAATGAGTATAAGCCTTACTCAAACTTGAAACTTTGACCTAAATGATGAATCTATTTTTGCTATTCTATAGAAATTGCAAAAATCTTGGCATTCCCTTATCTTCAGCAATATGGGCAATAGTAACTTTTGCATCCTTATAGAGGAGAATAAACCACATAATGGTTTTTAAATTTTAAAGGCAATAATAGAATCAATAAATATAACTTATAATATTATCATTTATAAGTTTAGAAAGAAATAGATCTAATACCAATTAAATACCTAGTAGTTATTTAGCATTTACTATGGAACAGATGCTAATTATTAAACATACATCATGTCTCGTTTAATCTTTATTATACCTGAATTCTTGATAAAAATGTAGTTTAAACTACCAGAGCACAATAAAACATTAACTGAGACACAGTATATATTAGAAGTATTAAAGTTAATCAAACTTACGTTGGAGCATTAAGTGAGCCTGGACGTGTTAAGCAACTCCACAAACCTCAACTTCTCATCGAAAACAGGGATTATGATAGCAGCTACCAGAGAGGGCAACTGAGAATGCTATGAGGTGATGCATGTAGAGTACTCAGCACAATAACTGGCAAGAAGGAGGGGCTTAATAACTGTAAGGCTGAGTCCATTGGGTCTCTATGACAAAACCCTCACAAACTAGATGGCTTATAAACAACAGAAATGTATTGCTCATCTCTGGAGGCTGAGAAGTCCAAGATGAAGGCACTGGCCAGTTCAGCATCTGGTGAGGGCCCATTTCGTGGTCCATAGACAGCCATCTTTTAGCTGTGTTCTCACATGAAGAGAAGACAAATGACTACCCGGGGGTCTGTTTTGTAAAAGCACTACTCCTACTTGTGATTCATGACTTCATCACCTCCCAAAGGCCCCATCTCCTAATACCAAATCCTTGGGGATTAGGATTTCCACATTTAAATTTGGGGTGGGGGTGCATAAATATTCAAGCTGCAGAAACACTGTCATCACCACCATCATTATCATCATCAGTTTAGCATCTCCACCAGCACCTTCACCATTATTATCAAGCCTATAAAAGAAAACAGTATATTACTTTATTAAAAAGGAAACTAACAGAGAAATATTAAATAAATCACCCAAAGCCACACAGCTTACAAATGGCAAAGTCAGCCTTTAAACTAAACATATGAAACCTCAAAGAATATGTAACTCAAATTGCATGACTCCAGCATACACAGTGGTTAGGCTACAATTTTATCCCATGTTGCCTACATCATGATGCTTTAGTTTTATTTCAAAACGTAAGCTTGTTATACAACTTCTGTAAAATAGCATCTGATTCTTGTGAGAATCCATACCTATGTCCATTATTCAGATGAAGAAAATGAGGCTAAGCTAGCCCAAATAGGTTAACTGATTGCTGATAAATCTTAGCAAGAGAGAAGAAGGGGTTAGAACTCATGTATATGAAACTCAGGGGCATGACACTGCACATAGGGTGGGAAGTTATATTTGAATCAAATCAGGTCTGCTAATTCTTTAGGGATTTTGCATACAACATTATTTTCAAACTCTCAAAAAAGGGAATGAAAGGATTACTACAGAGCGAAAACATCAATCAGAGATATGTTGCATTTAAAAGCAATAAGCAAGGCTTTCAAGGAACTTGGTAACATGAGGGACTCTGAGCCCGGGAGACAGTTTGTAGAAACAGAATTGCTTCTGAGAAAAACCTGTTTTAAATTCAGTGTTGCAGAATAAATGCATAGATATTAAAGACTTAATTGCTAGTTTAGGAGTAGGTCTACCCCCGGACGGTAAATTCTTTGAGGGCAAGAGCTAAATTCAACTTCTACATTCTCAGGTCTAGCAAAAAGCTTGACTTTTAGTACCTATTTAGTAGTTGAGTCAATGAGTTCATGTTAATTTTTACATCGTATATTGCTAGGCTATATCTTGGGTCAGTGTAAAGCACACATCCGGGGTCAAGCTGTCAGAGTTGGATTCCCATCACCATCATTTGGAGGGACCTGAATTTTGGGGAGCATGAGCACTTAGCACAGGATGTTATAAGGAGAACACACAGTTCAGATATGATAGCATACTCTACCCACAACCCAAGGAAGGCAAAGTGTCCTTAAAGCTAGAGTATTTACAAGGGGTTAAATTTAAATTATTTTCTTCTCTCACTATGCCTTTCCATCTGTTGTAAAAGCCTCTTTAAGTCAGGCAGAGCTACGGAATACATACACACATACTATCTCCTAAGAGGCAATCATCTCAACAATACCGCTCAGTTTTTTTTTAGACTGAATTAGAACCCCAATTTGAATAAAACAACCCCCACATCATTTTCAAATTCACATTTTTTCTTACCGTAATTAAATATGTAACTCTAGCTGACAGTGATTTCTCCACACGCATATATAAATATACTTTCTCTTCCCACTGTAACAGGATTATATAACCAGATACACTTCTGCCCACTTAAGAAATTATATACGGGGAAATGAGAATATGGGAGCCAGATTCTGAGATGCTTGTCTATCTTTAGCCTAAGGGTACATGACACACTGCAAGTGAACATTTTACTATTATACAAACTTCTCTTTTTGTTTTCCCTGTCCACTTTATGAGTCAGAAGTAACTAGAACCAGAAAGAGATAGATCGAATCAGGGACTGCTGTCAGCTAATGCATTCCCCAATTACTGCAGCATCACAGAATTGCATAAAAGCATATGTTGAACATTCATGCCATCGCCTGGCAAAACTGGCTGATGGCCAGTAATCTTACGTATTATTAGTCTACGTTTCTGGGTAGCTAGCATCTCCTCAAGAGGTATAAAACCCATCTTGGCATGCTCTCTTTAGTTGGACTATGCCACTTTTCATTGGTAACCAATACAAGAAATGATTTTCTTCTTGGTAAACAAATTAACTCTCTGAAATGGATTAGTCAAGAGAGAACACAAGCTCAAACAAATCTGCATCTGAACTGACATTGGTAGGATGTTCCCGGTTTTAAGATCTCAAAGTAAGGATTTAGTAATCAATATCAACAAGATGTGCTGTGGTAGACAAGAAAATGTCCCCCCAGAGATATCTACATCCTTGGCTTTTAAAATCTCCATGTCCTCACAAAACTCAGCAAAGTTCAACATTGAGATAATCTACAAGTTAGTTACGAACGTGGACTGACTCAGGAAAATAGGTGGTGGTTCCAATTAGATTTTCATCTTGTCCAGTGGTTGTTTCCCACTAGGTTATAAGAAGCAGAATTAAGAAGAGAAATAATTCAGTTATTAAATCAGTCATAACTGGCCGGGCACAGTGGCTCATGCGTGTAATCCAGCACTCTGGGAGGCCGAGGCGGGTTGGACCGCCTGAAGTCAGGAGTTCAAGACCAGCCTGGCCAACATAGTGAAACCCCCATCTCTACTAAAAATACAAAAAATTAGCTGGGTGTGGTGGTGGGCACCTGCAATCCCAGCTACTTGGGAGGTTGAGGCAGGAGAATCGCTTGAACCCGGGAGGCGGAGGTTGCAGTGAGTCGAGATTGCACCATTGCACTCCAGCCTGGGCAACAAGAGTGAAACTCCACCCTAAAAAAAAAAAAAAATCAGTTATAACTAACACATATCTCAGAGCCTGATGTTAAGTCCATAGAACAATAAGATTATTTATTTTCTTTAAAAAAAAAAAAAGAAAACGGAAGAAATGAAGAAAGAAAAAAGAGAAGAAGGGAAGGAGGGAAAGAAGGATGGAAGGAGGAAGGGAGGCAGAAAGGAGGGAAAGCAGGTGAGCATTTCTGTAATTCAACTCCCTGTGACATCATTCACTCAAACTATTCAGCAAAGGAAAGATTAAGCGGAAGATGGCTTCCTTGAACTTGCTTCTAATTGCCTCAGACAGGGACCTACACATTTCTTCTAACATCAGTTTTACATGACCTCAAGTCCCAAAGAAACACCATATTCCTCCTCCTTTTCTCCATGAAGCCCATCTCCAATTGCTCTCCCCTGATTACCTTTCTGTAGCCAAAAAAAAAAAAAAGTAAAACTTCTCTCAGTAAGCTAGTAAAGCTGTAGTTACTAGGCAACCCTCAATATATATTAAAATAACCTGAAGTTCCGCAGCAAGAGGAAGGAATATTTAAGAGTCCATTAAATGTTGAATTTTTAAAGCACACCTGAACCAAAGTTAGCAAGAAAAGAGATCTCCTGCCATTTCTGGAATCATTGGAATTCCTCTTCTGTGTCAAAACTGAAGCATGACCTTGGACTCCTACAAACTCTTGACATATTTTGACAAGTGGAAAAGGTAAATTCTCACGCTTAGTACAGTGCTGGGAGGATGCGGGCTTTGCAGAATTATTCAGAATAATGAAAGAGGAGTAAAATGTCAAGTTGGCATCTGTCAAACCAGAAGATGTAACATCCCAGGGGGGACTCCAAAAGGAGCCCTTATTCAGAGCCACATGTCCCTTAACTGGAGCAGCGATGGCTTAGGAGGTACCAACGACTCTCACAAGAAATCAGAATCCAAACCACTTCGGACTGCCCAGCTATTCCCTTGAATTGCATCCTGCAGCACACAATGAGTACAAAAGGTAGGGTGCAGCTACTGAATCCCTTCAGAATAAGTATTCTGAACCTCAAAATTCCAGATGGGAGGTCATTCCAAGGTCACTAAAACCACACAGATTTCTCTCTGATACTCTGTCCTAAGTCAAAAAAACTTTGCAAAATAAAGGCCCACAGCCCTTTCCTCTGCGAAAACTTAATAATTCTCAACATCTAGAAAACTGTTCTCGTATTTACTCAAAATTCTTCTCCTGAAAAATAATTGTTTTCTTTTTTACCCTATTCTGCAGAAGATAAAGGATAGTCAACATCAGCTATCTAAAATCCCTTCATATATATGAAAACTATTAATTAGTCAATGCACAGCCCACTCTTCTTCAACTTTAATAATCTCATGTTTTAAACATCTTCCTTTGACAGTCTTCTTCTCTAGTCCTTTAGTGACACACTTCTGAATTACCTTCAACCTCTCTGTGGTTTGTTGAGTGAATAAATGAAAGCAATAAATGATCAGTGGTGGCAAAATGGTGGCCTAAAAATGGATGTTGGTTTTGTTTGTTTGTTTGTTTGTTTTGCTCACAGAGTATTTAAAGCAAATAAGCAAACAAAACAAACCAATATTTTAAGACAACATTTTACATAAAAGCAGATTTCTAATTGTTTTTAAAAATTGGAAAAATTGGTGAAGCTGGGTCCCAGGCTGGATATAAAAAGTGACTGCTTAACTGAGATAGACCAATGGGTCTGTATTCACAATCTCTATGCAGCCCTCCTTACTTGTTTATGTTGGCAATTTGCCCCAAGATAACTGAGCTTTTGACTCTTTGGAATTATGTCTTCCACAATGATAGCTCATTTTTAAGTACCTACTATGAGTTAGTGACCTGAGATTAATATTATCTACTGTGCATCAATTACCCATTAATTTCCATCATTCTCACTATAGCCCTGTTGGCTTGGTATCATGGTTATTGACACCTTACAGAACTGAGGTTCTGAGAATAGGAAACTCAACTGGAAATGTCAATAAAAATTATTTAAGGGACAAAAGCATGTATGTCCTTACACTGAGCCATGTCTCCAATTATGGTAAAGTGCTTGTCAATGATATGTAGTTGAAAAGGACAGATTCATAAGGTAAGTCAATAGAGAGGTCATGATGTACAATGAAAATGAGCAGTTTGGTTAATTCCCACTGCCAGTTAATTAGTCCCCAGCTAGTTAAGCAGTATAAGAACTGGAATTGGATTTCTCAATCCCTGGAAGCCATTCTTGCTTATAGATGCTGATCAGTTTTAAGATTTGGGACAAAGAAATTTAACTAACATCTCTGCTCTTTACTTTGTCAAATGGAATACACCATTTCTTTATTGCTCCTGAATTAGAGTACAGTTGTGAACACTTCCTGCAAAGCGGAGGTTATGCTTGTTTCTTTAGCTTATTACTTCAATTTTACCTACTAATGTTACCTACTAATGTAACAGGAGCCCATCATAAAAAGTGAACTTACATCTTGCTTAAGAGAAGACGCTTTGCTGTGGAGCAGACTCACATTCACAAGTTACTTAGAATCATTATGCCTCAGTTTCCTCATTTGCAAAATAGAGATGTTGTTTCCAATACCATTAACAATCTGGTTGTAGTAAGAATTAAATGAAATAACAAATAGAAGGCATGTGGCATAGTGCCTGGCAGGTAGCATGCCCTCAGAAAAGCTCAATTAACTACTATGAACAGTATTTTTCTAATTAGGAATTGCATTCAGCTGAAGTAACAGAAAACTAATTACTACGTCTTGTTAGCCCATAGTACCAAGATGACCGCTCAATCTCCAGGAGCATCCCCGGGTACACTCTAGGAAGAGGCAAAAGACAAGTTGCCAACTGATTCTGACCCTTATTAAAGGGATTCACCAGAAGCCCTATTGAGTGACTGAGCATGAGCTGAGGAGCTGGGAAATGTAGTTACTTTAGCTGGGTATAGCATGACCCCAAACAACCCGAGGATCTGCTGGTGTATAAGGAGGAAAAAGCCATCAGTGAGATGCCCAGCAGTGTCTACAAAACAAACCTACATCATGGGTTTGTTATGAGGAAATAAGAGTTGATGCAAAATTTCTGAAACACGCTTAGGCCCCCACAAATGTTTGCTCTTGCTCCTCTCTCCTTGCTTTACTCCTTTACACCCCTCTTCCACTCCCAGCTGCCACATGCTCTGGTAATGGCCTTCCCCAGAACCACATTACAGCAACTATGCAGTGACTGAGGCCAAAATCTAACGTAACATACACCATTGAAATGGAGTTTATCCTTCATAGCAAATTTCTTTTTTTAACAAAAAGTGTTTTTGTAAGAGTAAAGCAAAGTACAACATTTTAACATAAAACAATACTACTAAAAATGCCAAACTTTCTTATCAAAACCCATGTTTTATCACCCTCACTGTCCCTAAGGCAAATAATTAGTGGGCCTATAATTAAGCCAATACCTTCCTCTTTGCTTAGTGTGGATCGAATTTTCTGCCATTTGCACCATCATTGATACAAATTCCAGCTATGAATCTTTACCTAGTGTTAGTTGACAGTGAATAAAGACTAAGCCAATGACTGTTAAATTCTCCAAGAAACTATGTATAACATACTAGCATACTGGAAACACATTTTTAAAAATTATCAGTTATCTACCAACTTTTCTACTTTACTTTCTTTGGTTTATCTTTTGGTGAGGCCAGAGACAACATCTGTTGTATGAGCATGAACAAGTTAAACAAGCGACTTCACCTCCCTAAACCTAAGTACCCATTAGCAAAGCCATGTCAATACCTTTTATTGAGCACCTACTATGTATCAGGCACTATGGTACCCTGCTTGATACAACAGTTCTATGTAGTGTATCCCCATTTTAAAGATAGGTAAATGTGAGCATCCAGGAGTTAGTCCACTTGCCCAAAGTCACAAAGCTAGGAAGTGGTCAATGCAGCATTGATACCCTGGAAGTGTATGACTAAAAGCACCCTCGTCCTCCAAAGTGATGCTACCTAGCTCATGAAGTCAAGGTCAAGCTTAATGAAAACGCACATGAAAATGTTTAGCTCAGCACTGAGCCCATAGAAAATATAAATGGCAGCTATTACGGCTGTTGTTGTTGAAGCCTGGTGGTGTGGGTTTGACTGTCCTCAGACGCAAATGCTACTCTGTTGTCCTGCTGAGCACCATGGACAGTGTTGATCAAACCAGCCCTGAGGAGCCCTCTGGCTCATTCCCATTTTAATGGGCTACTCTTTCAACTCCAGAGGCCCAGGAGTGAAATCAAGTGGACAAATTTGTAGATGGGGTGGGCTCCCAATAGCTGAGGAGGGAGAGTAATTTCAGCCCAGCAAGCACACAAGGCCAGGCAGCCTTCCAAGCCAACACAACCCAGGGCAATGTAAGTGAACTCAAGCGAGGCAAGGCAGAGGCGGCTGGGCCAACTGGATTCCAGCAGACCAGGAGGTAGGATTGTTCTCGCCAAAACTAGGCCATGGGATCCTATGTTGAATTTATTTTAAAAGCCCCCACAACATTTCTCTCAATGTTTCAATAATATCATCAGTTTTTCCAGTTAGTCATTATTATGTAAAGCAATTTTCTGAGTATACATCCCTGGCTGTGGTTTCAAGACATTGGCAATAAAACACCTCTCTTAACGGTGACCAAGAATTTAACATAAAATGGTTTTCTTCTCTCTTTACATCTAAGAAGAAGCTAAAAACTGTACAAATAACAAAGGTTAAGATCAGCTGTTTTAAAAATGTTACGTTATTTAGTGGACGTATATTTTAAAATTAAGTGTAAAGTGTGACTCTTAATTACTGAGGAGTTGTGGATAAACAGCCTCTTCTATGGTGAGTTTGCTTAACCAAGGAAGGCAGAAAGGAGAACCTACAGTGAGAAAAATGAAGAGCTCTGTTTATCATAGCAGCAGATTTCCCGTATCAATAAAGAATGCAAACCAAAAAATGTAAGTCAGTATTTTTTAAATTTTTATTTTTAGTTCTGGGGTACATGTGCAGGATGTGCAGGTTTGTTACGTACGTAAGCGTGTGCCATGGTGGTCTGTTGCACCTGTCAACCCATCACCTAGGTATTAAGCCCAGCATGCATTAGCTATTTTTCCTAATGCTCTCCCTCCCCCCACCCCTCCATCACCCCCAGTATTTTTGAAAGCACATGTACTGCCGTCTGAAAGCCTCCGATGGACATTTCCAGATCGCAGCGTAACTGAGTGGTTTTTAGGCAACTGGCTCCCGGGCAACGTTAGTTTTCTAGGTGGAGGCAGGGGTCAGTGAGAGCAGGCAAGCAGTCTGTCCCAGAATAAAATTTCTCTCTGTGATGAAGGCTTGGTCTTTACCAGCATGAGTTTTTAACTTACAGAATTAGAGAAGTGGAAAGGAGGGAAAGGAGAAAATTCTAGTCAATAATAAATGCTCTTGTCACCATCTTGCTTGAAACCCTTTCATTTGTTTCTGCTTTGCAGATGTTAAAAATAAGATGAGAAAATGAATGTAAAATGCTTACCAAAATACTAGTCGCCATCTCTTGCTTAAAACCCAGCAATGGTCTCCCATCATATATGAAAATATATTAAAATCTTTCCCAATTGGGCATGGTGGTTCAGGTCTATAATCCCAGCATTTTGGGAGGCGGAGGTGAGCGAATTGCTTGAGGCAAGGTGTTTGTGACCAACCTGGGCCAAAAAAGCAAGACCCCTGTCTCTACCAAAAAATTGTAAAATTAGCCAGGTGCAGTGGTGCATGACCGTAGTCCCATCTACTGGGGAGGCTGAGATGAGAAAAATCACTGGAGCCCAGCAGTTTAAGGTTACAATGAGCCATGATTGCACTACTGTACCCTTGCTGGGTGACAGCACAAGACTCCGGCTCAAAACATAAAAATTAAAATTAAAATTCGAAATTAGGCCGGGCACAGTGGCTCAAGCCTGTAATCCCAGCACTTTGGGAGGCCGAAGCAGGTGGATCACTTGAGGTCAGGAGTTCAAGACCAGCCTGGCCAACATGGTGAAACCCCATCTCCACCAAAACACAAAAATTAGCTGGGCCAGGTGGAGCGTGCCTGTAATCCCAGCTACTCGGGAGACGGAAACAGGAGAATTGCTTGAACCAGGAGATGGAAGTTGCAGTGAGCCGAGGTCATGTCACTGCACTCTAGCCTGGGTGACACAGCGAGACTCTGTCTAAAAAAATAAATACATAGCTGGGTGTGGTGGCTCACCACTATGATCCCAGCACTTTGGGAGGCCGAAGCAGGCAGATCACCTGAGGTTGGGAGTTTGAGACCAGCCTGACCAACATGGGGAAACCCTGTCTCTACTTAAAATACAAAAATTAGCTGGGCATGGTGGCGCATGCCTGTAATCCCAGCTACTCGGGAGGCTGAGGCAGGAGAATCGCTTGAACCCAGGAGGCAGAGGTTGCGGTGAGCCGAGATCGTGCCATTGCACTCCAGCCTGGGCAACAAAGAGTGAAACGCGAAGTCAAAATTAATCAATTAATTAATTAAAACATTCTCAAAGCCTACAAGCTCTTCATGAGGTAGCCCCTGCACAGTTCTCCAGAAGCAGCTCTGAACACTCTTCTCACCATCACCTTACCCACTTCCTTATTTCCACCATCCAGATATAAGCTCCAGCCATCTCGTGTGCGTGACAAGCATCATTATATCCCCAGCCCTTTGCCTGTGTAATTCTGTCTGCCTGGAACAGTCATTTCCAAAGTAAAATGCAGTGGGATAAAAGAAAAAAATATTGAAACTTTTATTCGTGTTTGGTGGGGAGGTGGGATAAATAAGAAAAGTTTTAGTAAAATAGTAACACTACAATTTGACAGCAGAGCACACGCATAGGGAATAAACACCTATACAAATACTGGGAGTTGCTACTTTTAATTGAATGTGTTGTGTAATCAGAAAGGTTTGAAGTCTATGGGTCTAAAACACCCTCTGACTCTGAAAACCCCATCTAAACCCAACTTTGGTGTGGGTAAGTCCTCTTTAGGACACATTTCCTCTAAGCCGTCTTTGAGCTTCTACAGCTGGACTGGATGTCTCTCTCATGGCTTTGTGCTTACATGCTTGCTGTTAACATTCTACTCTCTACACGGCAGTCAGTGATAGCTTAATCATATCACTTCCCTTCTTAAACCCTCCACTGGTTCTCAATACACTTAGAATGTATCCACTCTCCTCATCATGAACTCTTTAAACTCCTACCAGAACCGGCCCCAAATAACTCTCCAATGTGATATGACTATCCTTTTTGTTCTCTAGCGTGTAGCCCCAGTGGCTTTGTTGATCTGCTTTTAATTATCATAAGAAGCCCATTCCTGCCCTAGGTTCTTTGCCTAGTTCTATCTTGTAACCATGAGGGCTTCCTTCAAATTTCTCATGGCTAGATCCTTCTTCTCATAAAAGTCTCAGCTTCCCCTGGCCATTCAATCTAAAGTAGACACCTCATCATTCAAGACCTGCACTGTGCAATGTGACAACCACCACCAGCAACATGTAGCTTTCAAGCTTTTGAAATGTGGCTAGGCTGCAGAGAATTGTGCCACAGGGTGTAAAATACCGGATTTTTGAAGCCTTAGTGGAAAAGAGAATGTAGAATGTTTGATTAATGATTTTTATATTTTTATGGGTTAAAATGATAATGTCTTGGATATATTTGATTAAATAAAATATATCATTAAAGTTAATTTCACCTATTTCACTTTATTTTTTAATGTGGTTTCTAGGAAATTTTAAATTGTACATCTGCCTCACATGTGGCCTCAAATTATGTTTCTATCGGACAGTGCTGCTCTAGAACACATATATTTTAATTTTCTATGTAATTGTTACCTCGACCTATCATTTTCATTTATGTATCCCCACTCAGTCCCCCTTGATCTCCTTAAAGGCAGGGTCTTCTTGTTCATACTGTACCCCCAAGTACTTTCTAAACTCCTGTAACATGGTAGTAAGTACTCAAAAAATACTTGTGAAACAAATGACTGAGTTTGTAGAAACCTTTATGTTATACTAAGAGCTGATGTTCACTGAGCACTTAGATGCATGATCCAAAAAAGTTGATGTTCCTATTTTATAGATGAGGACAAGGATATAGATAGACTACATAAACTGTAAATGGCTAGCTTCAAAGAAATCATGCTTAGGACCAAGGCAGAGTCTGTGATTCCCCCAAAGCTGCACTGCTTCAGAACAGTGACCTCACATATGATCGCCAGGTATTTCTCTATCTCCCCATGAAGACAGAAATCAGAACTCATTCATTGTTTCTCTAGTGCTGACACATAATAGGTATTCAAAAATAATTATCAAGCCAGGAGCAGTGGCTTATACCTCTAATCCCAGCACTTTGAGAGGCCAAAGAGGGAGGATCACTGGAGCCTAGGAGTTCAAGACCAGCCTGGGCAACCAGGGAGACTTCGCCTCTACACAAAGTTTTTAAAAATTAGCCAGACATGGTGGCACCTACCTGTGGTCCCAGCTACCTGGGAGGCTGACATGGGAGATCGCTAGAGCCCAGGAGGTGGAGACTGCAGTGAGCCATGATCGTGCCACTGCACTCCAGCCTGGGTGACAGAGAAAGACCCTGCCTCAATAAAATAAATTAAAATTAAATTAAAAAATAAAATGGCATGAATTGAGTAAGTCCTCAGTAATAATGTCAATCGTGGTAATAATAACAGCTAACATTTATTGAAAATTTACTACATGGCAGACATTGTTCTAAGCAATCCCACCCTGATGTCTAAGGGGCAGCTCAAAATTAACATATATGATTATGACTTCTTAACCTTGGCTCCAAAATCTGCCCTATCTCCGTTTCTTCCACATTGCAGTTAATGGTCATCCCATTCCTGCCATTGACCAAGTCAAAGTATCAAAGTGTTCCCGACTTCTCTCTTTCTTTCCTGATGCACTCCAAATCTGTCAGGGAATTCTCATCTCTTTTTTATTTTTATTTTTTTAAATATAGGCAGAGCTGGGCTGCTTCTCACCACCTCTACAGCTCTAACCCCAGTTCAAGCTGCCACTCATGGCCACCATATGCAGCCAGAGTGATGCTTTAAAAATGCAATCCAAAGCACACCATCCCCAGCTCACAAGCCAAGTAGTGTAGTGCCTTCCTTCCCATGCAGAACAAAACGCAACATCCTGTCTGTGGCCAAGGAAGTCCTGCTTCACTGAAAGCATCTTCAGGGCTCTCCTCTCCACCACCCAGCGGGCTTTCAGTACACTGGCCTCCCTGGTTGGTCTTCAAACACTCAGAGACACACTCTCACCTCAAGGCTTTTGTCCTTTTATGCTGGCTGTTCCTTCTGCCTGGAACCCTTTTCTTCATGTGTCCACATGGCTCTGATGTCATGTCACTCTTTCAGTGAAGCTTCCCTAATGAGCCTAATTAACATTGCATCTCCCCCCCTTCCATACTCTCTCTTTCTCTTGATTTCCTGCATTTCCCCCTCTGAACTACTGGATCACTTTACATATATTTTACATTTTGGTGGTGTTCTTTTTGCTTTACTGTCTGTTTCCCCCCTTGAACTGTAAGCTCCACGAGGGCAGGGACTTTTGTCTGTGTTTCTTCACTCTTATAGGCTCAATACCTCAACATAGCAGCCCACAAACATTTTGGAATTGAATTTATAGGTACTCACCTGTTTAATCCTGGGCTCAGCTAACTTTCTTAGTATATACCTTAGGCTTTGTGAGCCACAGGGTCTCTGCCACAACTGCTCAACTCGCTGTGAGGTGTGCAAACAGCCACAGATTACACGTAAACTAACGGGTGTGGCTGTGTTCCCGTGAAAGTTTATTTGCAAAAATAAGCAGGACTGAGGGGCACTTTGGCCTTTGGATCATAATTTACCAACCCCTGATTTAATCCTCACAACTACCCAGTGATTTGGAGCCTGTAATATCCCTCCATTTCAGGGACTTGAAGTGACTTGCCCAAGGTCAAACCACTGGTAAAATGCAGAACCAATTCAAACCTGAGCAGTGGGGTGTGGGATGAGGCACAGATTCAAAGATGGAGGGGATCCAGGAGACACCACTTGGGGAATGCTACTGCAACAGATATGAATGGAAGCATCTCAGTGAGAAGCCAGCCCCTGGTGCTTTCATCCACAGTTAGTAGGTCTGCCAGAAACTTAAAGTCATGAGGTCTCTTTAGCTACACAAAATTCTCCAATGGGTACTGAGATGGTCAAAAAACCTTTCATAGATTCGAGCCAGACTATGCTTTCTTCTCACCTACTACCTCAAAAGCCAACAAGACTTTGATGCACACAACATTTGTCTTTGATGCGTGCCTATGACCGGTCTTCAGTAAGCTCTGTCTGCAGATAAACAAAATCACTCATTTCCTTTCTGTCTACCGTATGATCATCTAGCTCATCATTTCATTGGTTTAAGAAGCAGAAATGCACATAAGGCCAAGGATAGCATGACATCCTCTCCAATCACCCCCGTATCCTCCTTCAACTGCCGGAGGGGAAAAAGAAATTGTACTGGGAGAGGCAACAAATGGCACAGAACCTCACAGTGAGAAAGATACTCATTTTTCATGTCAGTCCTTCTGAATGAGTCAGGAAGAAGCTCCATTCAGTGGGTAACAATAATTTTAAAACCCCCCTAAAACTTCCAAATCTTCCTTTTCAACAAAGAGAAAGCCTCAGGCTCAGTGCCTTCATTGAGCAACATGTCTGGATACAATTTAATAATATTGTTTCATTTTCATTATATTTATTTTTAGTTATCTTTTGCAATGGATTTGTATTATATCAGCTCAGTTAAGCTAGAACTGTTTTTCAAAGAACTGCTTTCCCTGTACAGGTCAGAATTAGGGTGGACCATGAAACCTAGAAGGTGGACAAAGGTAGCCATATTGTAGGATGTGGGAAGGTGAGGGTAGCCATATTGCCTTCCCCGCTGGAAGCTCAGAGCAGTGCACACTACTCTCACTCATGCACACTGTCTGATGTGCTGGCTCACCAGAGTAGCATGGACAACAGCTGGGCTGCAAATACTTTAGCTGCTTCCAGATCCTCCTTCAGCTCTTCAGAAACCTCAGCCAAGTGCCTGCTTAGCCCTTGTCCTTACAGGATGACCCCATCTTTGAAGTTGGTGGATTGGGGGCTTTGAAAATCAGACGCTTCCAGCCCATCTTCATAGGCTGCAGTTTGTCTTCAATCCCCTCATTTTATGTCCATCTTCACTTCTGATGTCAGGTTTCAGCACTAGAAGTACCTAGACCCTGCACACCAGGTCCCTACAAGTGCAACAGAAATAATCCCCCAAATCCCCAAACCAAACCTCTAATTAAATATTTCCCTGTGGTTCTTCTTCTCTGAATGAACTCCAACTTATGCAGCCTCTACTCATGAAAAATAGTATTGATTTTTTCGTTAATGGCACTGCTGTAAAATTCCAAAAATAGAGAAAAATAAATTATTTTACTGAAGTACTAAGTGAATAACAGTGAAAGCTATTCAAAGATACGACAAAGACTTTGAAGGGGACGCAAAAATGACTGACATTTGGGAAACACTTAATTACTTTTCCATTTTTTTTTAAATCAAGAATAAAAGCAACAAAACTATGAATTAGATCCAACCAATGAACAAGTTCCAAGACCAGGTCCACTTTGTGACTTCCTGCATTCCACCTGATTATACTACTTTTCCAATACCCTAGTCTATAAAATTATTTTTTAAAAAATCCATGTGTACTCATATATTGAAAATGGCAGAATCATAAAGAAATATACTTTAATTTTTAATTTTATAGTTAATATAAATTTTTAAAAAATTAATACATTCACATGAATCAAAATTCAAAATTATTTCAGAGGTATATATTAATGAGTCTGCTTCCCACTTCTTTTTCCTACCCCGCGCCAGACCCAGTCACTGACTTACAACTAAATGCATTATTTCCTTGTGCAAACACAAGCACATATATACAAATACAAATATACAGTCTTACCCCCACTTCTTACACAATATATAGTATTCTGTGTATATTGTAGATCAATATTTCCAGATTATAACTTGAAGAATATTTGTCAATAGCCATAGAAACTTGCTCCACTTTAATATGCAATTCTAGTTATTAAGGAAAAAAATCTAAATGAAAGAAACTTATATAAAGATATGCATTGTAGTACTATTTACAATAATGATAAAAATAAATAAACAAGAATTCAAAATCAATAGAATATTTAACACAATGAAATACCATGCTGACAGGAATAAAAAAGAAAAGTGGCCAATCTTTAAGTAATAATTAAAAGAGCTTTTCAAAATGTATTAAGTGACACGAGGTAGTTAGAGAATAATGGATGCAGCATATATACTATTTTTGTGGGAAAAAATGGGGTGTACACACATATAACATATATGCAAATACACCTATATAGGTATATGCTGATATGTGCTTGAAATATGGCTGAAAGAGAAGAAACTATAAAATTGATTGCCCTCTTGAGGAGAATTGGTGGCTCTGGGTAGACGGGTGAGAGAATCTTTCCTATATACCCTTTTGAACTTTTAATCCTTGAATTTCGAGCCATGTGAATACTGTAAAATTTTTAATAGTGTTGCTATAGTAATCCTAAAATGACTCATTAAATAAGTGCATATCAAAGGGACGATACTCACCATTCATCTATTTTCTGGTTTACTCTGATTCACCAGTTACCTACTGGTACCAAGAATTACCTTATACATAGAAGGTACTGAATGAAAAGTCGTAGAATAAATGAATGAATGTGTGGTCTACATGGATCCACAAATGAATGTAAATGCATTAAATATACTAAACTACAAGAATGACTAGGTCACTGGTATAATGGTCATTAAGTTGGTCTCAATTATTATTGTAGTTTCTAATAGGCCACACACATACCACAAATAGCCAGAGATGCACATTCTGTCAGTGCAGAACTGACTCAAATGAGCACGCTCTCTCTTTATTAACCTTCCCGGTACTGCAGTGGAGGTAGATCACTTTATCAATGGCATATAATTGATAAAGAGCATAAGCCACAAAGCCAAATTCAATGCTTTCCATTGTTAGCAAGTATAGCAAGTAAATTACATTCAGATTATTAACCGAGGAAATAAAATTTGTTCAAAAGTCAGACACCAATATTAAGTGTCTTCTTTCTAGTTTTGCAACAAATGAAATAAAAATATTCATTGAAATCATTTGGTGGCATTTATTAATGTGCTGAACACAGCAGAGCTCAGCATTGTTAAGTCATATTTAAGTTTTCTTTGGTTATTATGAAATTCCTGAATGTGTTAAAGAATTTACAGAGACTCTATGGAAGTCACAAAACATTGTATGTGCCTTCATGCTAAGGGTCGGAATATACACATTGGACTCTACATATGACTTTGTTTTATTACTTAGTTTGGGATCCTGAGCCATATCCTATAATCAGAGCATGGATGACTGCAAAACAAATAGAACATCAGCTTCCTCTGTGGTCCACTGCCAGATTTCTAGCCTTAAAATTGGGCTTTAATGTAAATTGTGGCCCATAGGGAAGTTAATTTGTAATATGTATTAAGGGCCATAAAAATATTCAAACTCTCTAACTTCATGATCACATCCATTCCAAGGAAACAACCTAAAACATGGTCAAAGTTACAAGCCTGAGTGTCACTTTTAATTTAAAACAATTTAAATGTTTTTATTATCAAGTAAATTATGTACCTAGTCATCACAGACTTCAAACTCACGGTTTTAAAGTTAAAATGATTTGGGGAAATACTTACAACATAACAAAATACATTTAAAAATATACACGGCCAGGTGCGGTTGGCTCATGCCTGTAATCCCAGCACTTTGGGAGGCCGAGATGGGCAAATTGCCTGAGGTTGGGAGTCCGAGACCAGCCTGACCAACATGGAGAAAGCCTGTCTCTACTAAAAATACAAAATTAGCCAGGCATGGTGGCGCATGCCCGTAATCCCAGCTACTCAGGAGACTGAGGCAAGAGAATCACTTGAATCCGGGAGGCAGAGGTTGCAGTGAGCCGAGATGGTGCCATTGCACTCCAGCCTGGGCGACAAGAGCGAAACTCCATCTCAAAAAAAAAAAAAAAAATACACTGGGTATGATATTGTAAATATGCAATCATTGTAACCATGTGAATTTTTAAATGTTTAGGGGAAATAAATAGAAATAAATATATCAAAATGATAATTTTGTATTGGTGCAGTAGGTTTATATTATTTTATTAAAGGGAAAATATTGTAAAATCCAGCAAAATAATGACAATAAAAAAGAATAAAAACGTTTATTGACATCTATGTTGTCTTCCCTATTATTTTTGTGTCTAGTGTTCAAATTTAGTTTATTACATTGCAGTTGATCTTGGTTATTAAGATTCTCCTAAAGATTGTAACTATGGAATTTAGCTTTAGTCTTTTTTCCTAGATAAACCCACAAAGAGAGCTCGAACCCCTGCTGCATCTTCCTCCTTTTTCAAGTCGGTTGTATGGCATTCACTTTGGTTTCCTTAAAAATCCACGTTTTAACTTTTTTATTTAGCAACTTCTTCAAGCTCCTCATTTTCAGAGGATCAGGTAAATAAAGCAATTCAAGAACATATCTAAAAGAGACAATCTTCAAGTGATAACCTGGGGTATTCAGCTAGCCCTGTTACTAATATTAAAATTACAAGGATTGGCCGGGCGCGGTGGCTCACACCTGTAATCCCAGCACTCCCAGCACTTTGGGAGGCTGACGTGAATGGAACACGAGGTCAAGAGATCGAGACCATCCTGGCTAACACGGTGAAACCCTGTCTCTACTAAAAATACAAAAAATTAGCCGGGCGTGGTGGCGGGCGCCTGTAGTCCCAGTCACTCATAAGGCTGAGGCAGGAGAATGGCGTGAACCCGGGAGGCGGAGCTTGCAGTGAGCCCACAACCGCATCACTGTACTCCAGCCTGGGCTAGGGAGCCAGACTCCACCCCTCCAAAAAAAAAAAAATTACAAGAATTGGCTACAGGGCTATGCATCAATATAGCAGTGATTAAGCAGAGAAGGCATGGATCTGAGCACCTCGCTCCTCCTGTTCCAAGCTGGGCAATCTTCAGTAAATTGTGCATCCCTCCAAGCCCAAACTTCTTTATCTGTAAAATGAGTTCAATAACAACACATCAGAATAGACTGAGACTCAATTCAATCCCAAATTTAACCATTATGCTCTATTGCTACTTGGTCAAGTAATGTGATTAACCATAAACGTGGATGTGAGCATCTTGTTTGTGTAAATTTGATTCATTAATCTGCGTCTTAACCTTACTAATGTACACAGAGGTCTTTTTAAATTGGCCAAAGAGACAACATAAGTGAAACAGAGAGCCTCCCACTCAGTAATAATTCCACTATTATTGGCTCCATAGCAGTACAATAACTGCCATATTAGCAGAACATTCACAGATGCAGTATTTGTGGGTGATGCCTAATTTAGCCACACTTCCTCATCCATCCAGCATTCTGATGAGACTTCTAGGTCTGTCTGTACCAGGGTAGGTATAATTAACAGAACTAGCTTGGACACCGGCACCGCAAATACAAATTCAAACTCTATCCAATCCTTTACCCCATCCGTAACTCTGGACAACTTCCAAACTCTTGGAGCCTGAGTTTCCTGAAAACTTAAATGAAGTTAATAACATATGCCTTAAAGGATTAGTGAAAAGAGAATAAAAAAGATGATGAATACAGAAAATCTAGCATGGCACGTAAGAATCCTGCTCTCCCTCCCAAGGGAGTAACAGCAACGTTTAAACCTTATCCCAAGAGTTAAATTAAGAATTAATTAAACATTCCCAAACTCAAATTCTAGGTTCATCTCTCTCATCATGGGCCTAGGACAAGCTTTGACCATGCTCTGATCCCCAACTGCTTCATCCATGAAATCAGGGTCACCGGTAGTAACTGTTTACCCCGTACATGCATATAGTGCTGTACGGAACCAGTTATTAGTCAGTGTCTCATTATTATTAATTTCAAACTCAGAAGGCTGATGCATATAGCTCATATCTGTCAATATTTCCGTATTTCTATATCTGCATTACAAGTGACTGCACAAGTGGCAATTAGATGGCTTTATTCTTCCACGGAGGGAGACAAAAGTCTTTTTTGGCTAAAGAGCCAAAATGTGTAAAAATATTAGCTCGTGAATAAAATAAGCTCAACGGAACATGATTTTCTCCTTCCCCACTTTCTATTATTGTCCTAAACAAAACATGCTCTTTATACAATTCACCAGGATCATGGCCCTTAAATATTGAATGTAATTTTGCTACACAAGGAGCAAACACCAACACTTGCAGTGTGACAAAAATTAAAAGAAAACAAATGATCAAGGTACATTTTATTTTCAAATCGGCTTGATTTACTCTGAAAATATGACCCAACTTCCTCTTCCCAATTGCTCAATCTGACCACAGCCTCTCACTGACCCAAACTGCAATTCTTAAATGTATGAGCAGATGAATCCAAATCCCATCTTTCTCTCCTTTGACAAACTAGAATTGCTGTTGTTCCCTCGGCAAACATAGTAGGATATGAAATAAGACAGTTTAATCCTCTGGTTTATGACAGTGGGAGAGATGTTGCTGAAAACCCTCGGCTATCAGTGCTTTTAATTAAAACAACATTAGTAATGGTCACTAAAGGAAAATATATTCCATTGTAAATGTCAAGATTTATATTGTTTTTGACAATGCCACAGTAATTATGCTAAGGTGCAGAAAGTAACACCGCCTTACTAATTCTCCTGCAACACAAAATATACAGTGAAAGTGACAAATGGATTAATTTACATATGGATGAACATGATCTGTCGCTCTCCAAGGTCCCAAAAGATACATAAGAGAAAAGTTTAGTGATGTTACTGGATGATGTCTTTTAAGACAACACAATACAATATATGAGTATGCACCCTTATCACATAGAGAAGGGATTTGCAAAATATTTTAACTTAAATGGGTTCATTTAAAAAAATCATCACCCAACAACAGTCCCTTTTCTCTGGTCAATTAGGGTCATAATATTGTTTTATTGTATTACAAAAGTTAAGAATGTACACTGTATAAATGAATAAGTAATACAGATTACTATATAAGCAGATAAATAAATATAAAAGCACAAACATACAAAAGCAAATGACCACTCAACTCACTTCCACCCCTTCAAGGAAAACACAGTTCCTTTACCATAGTTACCATCAGAAGCCTTTCCTTTCTTCATTTTCCTACAAGCATGCAGAAATATACATGTGGACACATTTGTGCCAAAACTCCTTCTTTTCTGACACTTGCTTTTTTCCTCCTACTCCACAATATGTCAGGACAATTTTCTACAAGATATAGCAAATGGAGTAACATAGAATAGAGCAAAACATGAAAACTTCAAACTCATTAGTGGGTGATTTTTTTTTGGTCTCATAACAGATTATGCCACCTTTTCACCTTCCACTCCTCCATTTAGAAGGTGTTACCTATGCCTATGTTACACAAATTTACACTTCAATTATGAGTTCAAAACTAGATAGTCCAAAAGTAAAGTAGTGGCATGTTGTTCAAATGTAAGACTGTTTAAATTGGATTTAAATGGATGACAATTTTAGCCTACATAGTGCATGAAGCAGAGTCTCTACATTCTGGTTTGTAGTATTCATTCATTGATTCATTAAGGACCCACTATGTTCCAGGGCTCAGGAATCCAGGTGAACAACCAGCCATGGTCCCCAACTTCAGAATCTGCTTTTCAAAGTAGCTAATATGTTATGAAAAGGCTCTACAGCAACTATTTTATTATGTTCAAGACATCCCTGTGATTCAGGAGCCATAATTATTGACATTGTTTAGCTGAGGAAACAGAAATTAGGAGAGGTTAAGTAACATGTCCAGAATCACAATGCAACCATGGTATAGAAAGATCTGCCTGTCCACCACCTCCCACAGAGGTTTATGCTCTGACCCACCAGGTTATAGGTTTTACAGTTTAAAGATGTGGTTACTAAGAGACCAGAATCTTGGAGAAATCATGAAACCTCACTTGCCCTCAGTTTCCCCATCAGTAAAGTACAGGGATCAGAGAAGTTAATATCAAATCTCTCTGTACTCTAAATGTCTATTTATGCTGGGGTTTTGTTGTTGTTGTTGTTTTTGTTTTTTGAGACGGAATCTCTCTCTGTTGCCCAGGCTGGAGTGCAGTGGTGCGATCTTGGCTCACTGTAAGCTCCACTTCCCGGGTTCACGCCATTCTCTGGCCTCAGCCTCCCAAGTAGCTGGGACTACAGACACCTGCCACCATGCCCGGCTAATTTTTGTATTTTTAGTAGAGATGAGGTTTCACCATGTTAGCCAGGATGGTCTCGATCTCCCGACCTCGTGATCCACCCACCTTAGCCTCCCAAAGTGCTGGGATTACAGGCGTGAGCCACTGCGCCTGGCTCTTTTTTTCTTTTCAAGGATTTCAAAACTTGAACTGATGTTATTCATCCAATATGTTCTCTCTTAAATTTAATATAATCTTCACTTGCATGCCTCTTTAGATCAGAGAATAGTAAGACACATTTTTAATAATCCTTATATCCTTCCTATTAGTCTTTCTCCAGCTAATATGCCAGTGCCTTTCTCAGTCAAAACCTTTGGAAGATAAAAGGAGAAACTGGCATTTCTAACTTTGTATTCATAACGCCTATTTAAAATCAAGATCAAATTCCCTAGAATGCATGACCTTAACTTGCAGAAAGTTGACCCATTCTTGAGTTAATATTAGAGCAATTAGTCTAACAAAAGGTCGTTTCTTCATCTTTATAATATTCAACTTCATCTGTGTCTGAAAACTAACTTCAAAATTTAATGCCAATAAAATGTCCAATCTGCTTCACACATACTCGATCCTCTGTCTGTCACTCTAAAATGAATTTAACTTCAGAAATTTACTTCTGTATGATAAAGAACAGTCCTATGTGTAAAATTGTCAATCTCACTAAGAGGTACCCCAGGAGCCCGGGAAATGTACTTCTAATTTTTTTTTTTTTTTTTTTTTGAGATGGAGTCTCACTCTGTTGCCCAGGCTGAAATGTAATGGCATGATCTTGGCTCACTGCAACCTCTGACTCCCGGGTTCAAGCGATTCTTCCGCTTCAGCCTCCCAAGTAGCTGGGATTACAGGCACCCACCATCATGCCCGGCTAATTTTTGTAGAGATGGGGTTTCACTATGTTGGCCAGGCTGGTCTTGAACTCCTGACCTCAGGTGATCAGCCCACCTTGGCCTCCCAAAGTGCTGGGATTACAGGCGTGAGCCACTGCGCCCAGCTACTTCTTTCTAAATATTTAATCAATCTCAAAACATCTGCTTGTCTTGTCAGCATAACCTCTATAATTCCATCTATTATAGAAACATTCCCCAGATATGTATAGCTGCCCAATGAAATTGACAGTTATGAGAAAAAAATAAAATAAAATTGTCTCCCCTTAGTCAGTAGGCTACTTGATGGCCAAATACCCTGTTCAGGATTAAAGTGGAATCATCCCCACAGACAAAAGCATCCCTCTTCCCTCTGGCTACAATGAGCTATAACCAGCATTCCCTTTTCAGGGTGATATAAACAGGTACTCAGGAAGAGCTGTTATTAGGCCTTTGATGGAAGAAAAGCTAAAGTAACGTTTCTTTAAGGCATAGAAATCTTGCCTACTGTTTGGAGCTTCTTCCTCCCAGAGAAAAACACGGTTGGTACTAACCCTTTACC
Organism: Macaca fascicularis; assembly: GCF_037993035.2. NCBI lineage: Eukaryota > Metazoa > Chordata > Mammalia > Primates > Cercopithecidae > Macaca > Macaca fascicularis. The sequence goes on along the minus strand of NC_088384.1, from coordinate 110,560,964 downwards.
CAGTGCAAATTCAATGTGATGAACCAGTTAAGGGATTTTCTTTTTTATTTGTTTAGTGTATGAATCTACTGAGGAGATTGGGACATTTTTAACAACATAATAAATAAAATATGATCTACCAAATTTCCATTTTATGAAAATTAGACTAAAGAGCCATTTTAGTGTTGAGAACATTGGGTAAAATAAAGGGAGAACCATGGGCCAACAAATCAAGCCCGATTCTTGCAAAAGGTCTTGAATCCCTCTTTAGAAGGTTGGTCTAAAGTTGCAGATTTGCAATGACACATCAGGTTGCCAGAGACTGGGTTTTCCAGGAGCAGATTCCAAGGAGATCTGCATGTGGGGTGTTGACTGGGGAGGGTTCTCAGGATCAGCACCTTGGAGGGAGTCAAGGGCGGGCACGGGTCAGCTGTGATGCACTCTCAGTAAGGGCTTCCAAAGATTTTTTTTCAGTGTATGAATGTACTGAGGAGACTGGGGCATTTTAACAAGATAATAAATAAAATATGATCTACCAAATTTCCATTTTATGAAAATTAAAGAGCCATTTTAGTTTTGAGAACATTGGGTAAAATAAAGGGAGAACCAAGGGCCAAGCTACCTTGCCTAAAGGTGCCAGCCACCACACCCAACTAAGTACCAGCTCTGCTGCAAGTTGTCACTGAATCACACTCCAGGCAGCTGGGAGAAGGAATGCTTCAGTCATTAAGACAGGGATGGAGATCTGGGAAGCAAACTGTTAAAAGCATGCTCACCACACAGGTCTAGCTCAGTCATGGTCAGTCTTCCCACAGTTAAGCAATGGATTCTGAAATGTCAAGCCCAACAGGAAAGGCTAAATATCCCCAGATGAATGAGTCTTGCTAAGGTATCCAACTGCAGTTTTGAAGGAAATGGGTAAAAGTGTAGAACATCCAGCTCCTTCCCAGGAGGTCCACTGAACATTAAGAATACGACAATAAAGCTAAGAGCTAGGAGGAATTCTTTAATTCATTTACTCATTTATTCATTCAACAGATAGTTATTGAACATTTAATATATGGGAAAAAGCAAGAAGCAAGACAAGCTGTGCCCTTGTGAAGCTCAAAGGCTTATGGAGCCAAAATCATCAAAACAACACTCTCAAAACAAATACTTTTAAGCCATGAGTGTCATGAAGAAGTAATATAGGGCTATAGGGCAGCACTGTTCAATAGAATTCTCTACAACTATAGAAATATTTTGTTTAATTTTTAATTTTTATTTTGAGACTGGGTCCCACTCTGTCACCCAGGCTGGAGTGCAGTGGCATGATCATGGCTCACTGCAGCCTCCAACTCCTGGGCCTAAACGATCCTCCCCCCGCAGCCTCCTGAGTAGTTAGAACTACAGAGGCTAGCCACCACACCCAACTAAGTTAATTTGTGCAGAAATGGGGGTCTCCTTAAGTTGCCCAGGTTTGTCTCAAACTCCTGGCCTCAAGCAATCCTCCCACCTCAGCCTCCCAAAGTGCTGGGATTACAGGCCTGAGCCACTGCATTCAGCCTGGAAATATATCTGTATTCTCCAATATAGTAGCCACTGATGACTATGTACATGGCTACTTATCACTTAAAATGTGGCTAGTGTGACTTAGGATTGGGTTTTTACATTCGTATTTAATTTTAATTAAATTTACATATCCACCTGTAGCAAGGGGCTAACCCTACCATTTAGATGGGGATGTGTCAGAAAAAGCAACTCCAAATCAATGACATTCCAGCCTGGATTTTCAAGATGAGCAGTAATTAGAGAAACTAAGAGTAAGAGTAAGAATTTGCTAGTCGACAGGAAGAGCACATATAAGAATGGTGACAAAGGAAAGAGCACGTGGCTACTGGAGGAACTAAAGGAGGTGTGTTGGGCTTATGCACTGATTTTGGGGAGTATGGTGTGACACAGCGAGTGAAAGCAGCAGGCTCTGGGTCACACAGTGTCCTGAGTACATTTCAGAGATATTCATGTGCAGGGGGAAGGCACTGGAAAGTTGTAAGAAAGGTAGGATAGGATTAGGTTCAATTTTTAGGTGATCAATTTACCATAAAGAGAACAGATTTGGGGAGTGGGGGATTGAGCCAAGGAGCAGACGGACAGACGGACAAACACATCCTTTCTTTTTTTTTTTTTTTTTTTTTTTGGAGGGGGACAGATTCTCACTCTGTCACCCAGGCTGGAGTGCAGTGGCTCAGTCTCGGCTCACTGCAACCTCCGCCTCCCAGGGTCAAGCAATTCTCCTGCCTCAGCCTTTCGAGTAACTGGGATTACAGGCACCCGCCACCACTCCTGGCTAATTTTTTTTTTTTTAATTTTTAGTAGAGACAGGGTTTCACTATGTTGACCGGCTGATCTTGAACTCCTGAGCTCAAATGATCCACCCTCCGTGGCCTCCCAAAGTGCTGGGATTACAGGCGTGAGCCACCGTACCTGGCCAAGAACATCCTTTAAAAGGTTGTTCTCTCTGTTCTCTCTCCTCCTAAAACACACACACACACGCGTGCATGCACTCGCACACACACAAAGCCACACTCTTACAAGCACTCTTTATCAGAGTGTACCTGGTACAACCTCTTTGAAGAAAATTTCGTATTATTCCTCAAAAGTGTAAATGTACATAACTTTGTAAGATAACTTCCTTTTCAGGACTTATCTTAGAAATACAGTATCAGTAGGCATGAGTGTATAGTCAGGGATGTCACCACCTCATTATTTATATAGCAAAAACTGGAAACTACCTAAAAATGTCCATTGTTAGTAGACTGCATTAAAGAAATTGTGACATAGGAAAAAAATGAATATTGACCATTCTTAAAAATGTTTGCAAAGTGTTTCAACATCAGTTAAAAGAGACAAAGTATATAATAGGATTGTATAGTATGAACTCTTGTGTGTAAAACAAATTACACATATACACACAAGTACACGCACTTTTATGCTTGCCTCTAATAAACATCGCTGTACAAAGATACAAGAATCTACTAAGAATGACTAATCCCAGGAAGTGAGACCAGTCTGGGGTTGGAGAAAACTTTTCTTTTCATTCTATCCTATTTTGCATTGTTTTATTTCTCTATCATGTATATAGAATATAAAATACCGGTTAATTTAAAAGAATTTATATATATGACATATGAATTTATAAATATGACATCTATGTCATATATGTATATGATATCCTTTGTCGTGGAGTGGGTCGATGTTCTTTCTTTCTCTCCCTGTGTCTTTCTTTCTTTTTCTCTTTCTTTCACTTTCTCTCTCTTTCTTTCATTTTTTGCCATTCTTTGCCAGAAATTAAACTCTGCTTTTTCTAATATCAGATCACTCTTGGAATCCAAAGGAAATAATAAATTCAGTTGTTTGGGATCTGATACAAGTCATGGCAACTTTGGAGAAAAATCTCAAGTTTTCTCTGCTATTTTCCACTCAGGAAGCCAATGGTGGGATGCCGGGGAGACCCACTTGGGACTGAATAGAATGTTCCGGGTACTTGAGAGGCTCTTCACATCCACAGTCACACTTCCTGTGCAGAGGTGAACAGCTGGTGGGGGAAGGAGGGAAGGCATTTCTGTCTCCATCTTCTGCAGTGGAAGCCAAGGTGTAAGCAGTTCAGTGACCTGGTCTGCTCATAGCAGATGGCCAGAAGTAGGACAGGGGTGAAAATTGGACCCTTCTCACCCTGGCCAGGTTTCTGTTCTACCAGTTTGACCTGTCCTGGGGATTGCAGCTGCGATACTGCAAAGAGACTACAAGAATCAAGAATCACACAATAGAATTCCACAAACCTTTTGCAATTTCTTGACATGTATGAATGTCTTGACGTGTATGCATACTATGCTAGGGTGACTCACCTCTTTCATAATTTAACATGCAAGATGTTATTTCAGGTTTTCAATTTTCACTTTATTTATTGAGCACCTACTGTGTGCTCAGATAGTATTCTAGCCACTAAGAATTCAGCCATGAACAAAACAGACAAAGACCCGCTCAGTGCTTGTGGTTACTAAAAGAAACGAGCAACAAAGAAATGAATAATTTAAGAAATCATTACCATTGTGAGGCATGATCCTGCATGCAATTAAAAGGGAGAGAGACAGAGAATACCTGAAGGAGACCATCTGAGATTGAATGGTCAAACAGTTCTCTGGGCAGGGGACTTTTGACCTGACAATGAGATCAGAGCCTGCCATGGAAGAACATTACTGACAAAGGGAAGCATGAGACGGCAAAGACATAGACGGAAAAGAGTTCATCATTTGAAGAGTGAAAAGGAGCTGATGTGGCCAGAGCTTAGAGAGAAAGGAAAGGAGGCTGGGTGTGGTGGTTCACGCCTGTAATCCCAGCACTTTGGGAGGCCGAGGCGGGCGGATCACAAGGTCAAGAGATCGAGACCATCCTGACCCACATGGTGAAACCCCATCTCTACTAAAAATACAAAAATTAGCTTGGCATGGTGGTGTGTGCCTGTAGTCCCAGCTACTTACTCGGGAAGCTGAGGCAGGAGAATTGCTTGAACACAGGAGGTGGAGGTTGCTGTGAGCCAAGATCACGCCACAGCACTCCAGCCTGGCGACAGAGCAACACTCCATCTCAAAAAATAAAAACAAAAATAAGAGAGAAAGGAAAAGAGAGTCTCAAGATACCAGATACCTAGGAACAACATAAATGCAATATTCAGAAATTATATCTAGCACTCAGTACAAAGAATCACATCATCCCCTACCCTCCCACTCCTGCCACACAGCTAGACACACTCGAAGTATTTTATAAGATTGACCAAGAATATAGACTGAGCTGCATTAGTCAATATGTATTTATCTGATTAAATTTAAAATGTATATACGTATGTATGTATATATGTATGTGTATGTATATATGTATCATTTCATTCAACATACATTTATCAAAAGTGCACATTCATAATTTAATTTTTAGAGTAAAAATAAATACAGTAACAGCTAATAAATAATTTATCCTATCTTCTAGGTAAAATATTTCCATAGAGCCATTTCCCAGGAATGTGTGTTTTAAGAAAGTAAATTATGATTTATATGTTTCTAAATGTTCACTAAATAACTACTTTTTGAGTTGAGTAAATATTACTGTTAAAACAAAAAAACCTGTACAACTGAAAAGATTCTAATTATAAAATGCCCTAAAACTCAGCCTCAAGTCAGGGAAATCTATACACAAATGAGTCCATTTCTCACCTAGTAGACTGACAAAACATTGAAAAAGCTCTTGGGCGTAATGTGACAAAATGAGAGGAAATGGGCTTTCTTGTACATTGCTGGAGAACATCCTCCAAAGCAACTTTCATGAAATTCTACATGTGAATACCCTTGGAACAATAAGTCCCACTTCTTCTAAGAATTTATTCACCTCCAGGATCTCCACTGGGTGTGATGAGGGGTAGTCTGTAGCACTGTTTGTAACAGAGGGGAAAAAAATGGATTTACCCCAATGTTCCATGAAAGAGAAAGACAGTGGATTTGAACCCATGCTCTAACACGTAAGACTGTGTGAGTTGGCCGAAAACTTAACCTCTTAGTATCTCAGTTTCATAATTTGTAAAATGGGCATAAAATAACACCTACTTTATGCACATATTTAACAAATAAAAGGAAGGAAGGAAAGAAGAATCAATAAATAATCAAATAAGATATATCCATACAGGGGAATCCTATCAAATTATTCAAAACTATGATATATCACTAAATAAAAAATCCATGGCTCAGAAGACTATATAAGTAAAAATTGCATGCAAACGCACATACAGACACACACATGCACACACACCCACACACACACACAAAATTACTTATATATAGACTATTCTGGAAGAAACTATTCACAGTGGTTGTTTCTGAAACAGGGAACTAGATGATTCTAGGAAATGGAGATGAAAGGAAACTCTACTCTTCAGTGTATAAACTTTGTATCCTCGAATTTTATACCAAGTGTACATATTACCTACTCCAAAAGAAATCAAATAAAATTTAATTTCAATGGAGTAAATCCAAACCTTTGATATTAATTGCTGTATTTCCTGATTATGAATTTGCAGATTATATATAAACAACTATGAGAAATTCTAAAACGTTCTACTGCTCAGAAAAGAATCTACTGCAAAATGAGATGGGATATAGGCACAGTTTTCTATTTGTCTTCTCACATCTGAATACACCGTTCCATTCTTCTGACAGGAAGTAAAACCATTCATCCATTCAATCAACAAATATCGAGAATGTACTAAGGACTATGACCTGGGGATACAGCAGTGAACAAGATAGCCAAAGTCCCTGGCCTCAGAGAACTTACTCTAAGATGTAAATAATTTGTAAAATGGGCATAAAATAACACCTACTTCATGCACATATTTAATAATAAAAGAAAGGAAGGGAAAGGAAGGCAGAAGGGGAGGGGAGGAAGGAAGGGAAGGAAGGAAGGAAGGAAGGAAGGAAGGAAGGAAGGAAGGAAGGAAGGAAGGAAGGAAGGAAGGAAGAATACATAAGCAAATAATATATGTAAGATAAAACTTATGTCTCTTAGAGTAAGTTCTATGAGGCCAAGGACTTTGGCTATCTTGTTCATTCCCTTTCTTACAGAAGAAAAACAAGAAAAAAAGAATGTATATAGAAACAGAGAAACAGAAAAAGAAGAGAACAAATGGCATCAAATTTTAAAAAATTGTTAAGTTCTATACATGAATTAAATTAGGTGATGTTCTAGAAGAATGTGAGGAGTCAACTTCAAATGTTGTAGTCAAGGCAAGTCATTCTGAGGCAGGAATATGGATGCCAAGAGACAGCCAGCCAGGAGAAAATCAGAAGTAAGAGCAGCCAGTTAATGGACAAGATGGATTCAAACTAGTGAAGACTTCTCCAAGAGGACAAACTTTCTTGGAAAGATTCCTATCCAACTTCACTTTACACCACATTGAATTAATGGATGCTGAAGACTAGACTAGGTTCGTGATAACTTCCACATTTGAGGCCACTGCTAGTGGAATGGAACCCAGACTCAAAAAGTGACTTTTTCACGGATTAGCCAAAATTTCTGCACTTTGGTGGAAAGAAACTTGGAAACTGAGAAATTAGTACAAAGAGGGGATTCAAATAAGTATGATTTCTTAAAAGTTTGGAAAATAAATTTCTTTTATTGAATGAATGTATGGTGTTAAGATAATAAAATGAATTCTAAGAGTTGAATTGTTCTTCTAAACATGAAAACTTGTATTAAATAAAAGCATTGAACTCAATACCAGTGTTTTAACTAATTTGAGTTAGTCCATTCACGAGACTTGCTAGTTTTTCTTTGTATTAATCACAGCAGTATCCATTGTACATTTGAATGAAGGGAAGAAAAAATAAGGGCTTGGGCAAAACCAAAATAAGGTTGTACAGTTTTTGGGGGGTGAGAAGTGACAAACACATGGTGATATCAGAGGCAAGTTTTGTAAGATGATGGTATTGGGTACACAGGAGTTTTTTCCCTAAGCACCTAATTTTTAAGTTATTTATATAAAATGATGACATAGAGCAGCTATAAGCAAAGATATTTTAGAAAAGCTATTTTAAAAAATAAGTACACTGGTCTGCAGTTTCCCAAACTTCAGCCCTGCACCCTTTGGATTTGCACTGCCTCTGTGTACTATCACCTGCCTCCAAAATTTTTGCCACTGCATGGTCATACAATACCTGCGCTGTAAGTTAACATGAATTAAGTTACTTTACTTTTTTAAATAAATAAGCCTTATTTAAAGAGGAAGCACACATTCTTATCTGAAATTGGAAACCAGTGTCACTTGAAAGAAAATGTAAAATTTAACATCATATAAAGTTAATTAATGCAACGAAACATGATGCTGTCAGCCTGAACACTCCGCACCTAAGTTAGGATGGTCCCCTCTAGGAAAAGTCCTAGTAGTCACCAACTCTTTGAGATATGTTGAGCAATAAATAACACTTTTTCTCATTTTATGATTGAATGTTGTTTACTACCATAAAATTCTCTCTCCGGACATATAAATCTCACATTTGGACAAACCTGTTAGAGTTAACAGGTAAAAATACTGTGGCCAGTCTTTTAATCAAAGGTCTGCCATTTTGGCTAATACATTCAAGTCTTTATGTTCTAAGATAGGATTTCACTGGAGGCTCCTAAACAAACCCAATATTACAAAAATATATCACAGAAGTCAACACTAAGAGGAAGACAGAATGCAACCTTATTTTTTATTATCAAAAACATGACTCTTCCGCTGGAATATGAGTGAATTAATTTCCACCAGGCCATGGTTCTTACAGACAATAAACTAAAAATATCGTTTCAACCTCTTACCAATAAAAAATAAAAATCAGTAGTATGACTCACTGAGTTTCTACTATGATTCAGGCACAGGATTAAGAGCCTGGTATACTCATCTTTCATATATTATCCTCATTTTTCATATATAAGTAAGGTAAAGATCAGAAAGAATAAGCAATTTTCCCTTAGGCCACAGAACCAATAAGCAGCCAAGCTGAGACCCAAATTAAAATGTGAGTCTCAAACTTATGCTATTTCCACCACACACACAAAAAAAAAAAAACTAATGCACAAATTAAATTGTGTATGTGTATGTGTGTAGAATGAGACAGTGTCCCAGGAAGATTTCTAGTAGTTATAGACATTATTTAAAAATTTATATTAAAAGGCAAAGGAAATAGAATAGCTAAAACAATTTTGAAAAAGAATAAACTGAGAGGGATCAGTATGCCCTATTTCAAGACTTATTGTATAGTTACAAATACAGACATATATAGACATATCACTGTACATATATAAGGCATATAAAACAATGGAACAGAATAGAGGGCCCAGGCAAAGACACACATAAAAATGCTCAATGAAAGAAAAAACAACCTTTTCAAAAAAGTGCTGGAGTAACTGTGTGTCCATAGGCATAACCTTGACCTGAAATGCACACCTTATACAAAAATTACTCAAAATGGATAACAGACTTAAATATAAAAGATAAAACTATAACACTTACAAAAAAAATTAAAACATCTTCAGGATATTAGGCTGGCAAGGCAAGAGAGAGAGAAGATACCTGCAAATCACATATCTAAAAGGGGTTGATGTCTAGAATATATGAAGAACTTTCAAAACTCAACCGTTACAAAATAAGCAATCCAGGCATTTCACTGAAATGGGTATACAGATGGCAAACAGGAACATGAAAAGATGTTCAACATTGCTACCCTTTACAAAAATGCAAATTAAAACCACAATAAGATACCACGACACATCTAGAAGTATGGCTAAGATAAAACACAGTGACGACACCAAATGCTGGCGAGGACGCAGAAAAACCGGATCACTCACACGTTGCTGATGTGAATGTAAAATGGTACGACCTCTGTGAGAAAACGGCTCAGCAGTTTCTTTAAAAACTAGACACAACTCTACAACCCAGCAATTGCACTCCTGGACATTTGCCTAGAGGCATGAAAACTTATGTTCACATGAAAATCTCTGCACAAATGCGGACATTAGTATATCAGCTTTACTCATGATAGCCAAAAACCAGAAACAACCCACGTCCTTCAACAGGTGAGTGTCTAAACAAACTACATACACACCATGGAACACTACTTAGCAAGAAAAAAGAACAATCTCATACACACAACAACCTGAACGAATCTCAGGGGATTATATTGAGTTTTTAAAAAGGCCAATCCCCAAAGGTTACATCCGTATGGTTCTATTACTTTTTTTTTTTTTTCTTTTGAGAGGGAGTCTCACTCTTATCACGCAGGCTGCAGTGCAATGGCATGATCTCGGCTCACCGCAACCTCCACTGCTCACTGCAACCTCCACCTCCCAGGTTCAAGCGATTCTCCCGCCTCAGCCTCCAGAGTAGCTGGAATTACAGGCACACACCACCACGCCCGAATAATTTTTGTATTTTTAGTAGAGACAGGGTTTCACCATGTTGGTCAGGCTGGTCACAAACTTCCGACCTTGTGATCTGCCCAGCTCCACCTCCCAAAGTTCTGTGATTACAGGCATGAGCCACCATGCCCGGCCTACATAATATTCTTTTTTTTTGAAAATTCTAAGACAGAGTCTCATCTTGCTCTGTTGTTCAGGCTGAAGTAGAGTGGGATGATCACGGTTCACTGCAGCCTCAACCTCTCAGGCTCAAGTGATCCTCCCACTTCAGCCTCTCAAGTAACTAGCACTACAGGCATGTGCCACCACTCCTGGCTAATTTTCTATTTTTGTTTTTTGTAGAGACAGTCTCACTATGTTGTCTAAGACCGGTCTCAAACCTGGGCTCAAGTGGCCCTTTTGCCTTGGCCTCCCAAAGTCCTGGGATGACGGGAATGAGCTACCAAGCCTGGACTCCATTTTTACATAATAATCTTGAAATGACAAAATGACAAAAGGAAAACAGATTAGTGGTTGTCAGGGGATTAGGGATATGGGGGACAGGGGCAGGAGAGGCAGCTATATAAGAAGACTGTGAAGGAGCCTCCAGGGAATGAAATGTTCTATATCTCAACTGTATCATTGTCAATATCTTGGCTGTTATATTGTCCTACAAATTCGAAAGATGTTACCATTGGGGAGAAAATGGGTAAATGGCATGGAATATCTCTCCATATTATTTCTTACAAATACATATGAACATAACAATTATCTAAAATAAAAATTCATTTAAAATAATGAAATATTGATCTTAAGTTTTTCCTTTTGTTTAAGACAAAGTCTCGCTCTTGTTCCCCAGGCTGGAGTGCAGTGGCGGGATCTCAGCTCACTGCAACCTCTGCCTCCTGGGTTCAAGGGATTCTCCTGCCTCGGCCCCCCCGAGTAGCTGGGATTGTAGGCGCCTGCTATCATGCCCGGCTAATTTTTGTATTTTTAGTAGAGACAGGGTTTCATTATGTTGGCCGGGCTGATCTAGAACTCCTGACCTCAGGTGATCCACCCGCCTCAGCCTCCCAAAGTGCTGGGATTACAGATGTAAGCCACCATGCCCAGCCTGATCTTAATCTTTAAGAAGGCACAGTGGGTGGGAAATGGGAGAGGCTGGGGCAGGGAAGACCAGACTTCTGTAAGAATCTCATACAAGCTGCAAAGCATTGTCTCAGAAAAGTCACCTGCATCCTCTCCCTGGAGCCTAGTTAACAACTCGGCTTAAGCACACAAGACACACAGTTAACATGTTTGTTCTCTGGGATCCAGGGCATAAATAGAGGGTGAGAACACTAGTAAAATAAAGACAGCCCCCACAACTGCTCTGTAAAAATCAGCTTTCAAATACTTATTCAAAATTTAGCCATCTGCATGCTAGAAAGAAGCTATTTTAATTTAAAGATTCACATATATCATATGGCATTTCTAAACTCACAATTTTATTTTGAATTTCACAGGAACGGCAGTTGCAGGAGGGAGGCACCATAATCACTTGAGAGCTTAGAATCTCCAAAGGTTTAATTTCCACCCCACTAGGATCAAATTCCTAGAGTAAGAGAAAAATCAAACTTGTCCTTCCTCACTTCACAAAAGTAGAATAGAAAAATATCCGCGGGCATCTTTTCACTTCAATACTTGACCTGTTACTCAGATTCATTCCTCTTTATGGTGATACATTAATCTCTTGTTAATAACACAAATCCAAAATTAAATTGTCAACTCCTTGAGGATGGTGATTGTATCTGCCTTTTTAAGGTGGCTTACATTAAGCTTAACACAAATAGGTACTCAAGAAATATTTGAGGAATGATAAAATAAATGAAAGAAAAGATATTCCAAGGAAAACTAAGTTCTTAAAATACCAAACAATTCCCCACAAAAATTACAAAGCTGCTTTAAAAATAAATATCTCTAGTCTTCTAATACATATGATTGCGAAAATACATTGGCAGATGTGAGGAAAATCATATCACTAATTTGGTTTATGTCTATATGCAAAGTCACTAAATTGGCTACTCTTTGCTTAAATCAGTTTTGGGGATGATGATGTCAAGGCTGATTTTATGCACAATTAATCATATGATCCACGTGGACAATCAGATGAAGATGACTGAAATACCAGCTGGAAAGCCCTTCTGACACGGAAACCATGTCAACGAAGCTGATTCAAATGAAGCCAAAATAATTGAGTCATCCTGACTGATGCATGTATATATACGCAGTCTATCTGGCCATAAATTTCCCTACCGGTAAAGTTATCCCAAAGCCTCTTGTTCTTAAAGAGTAACTAAACTTCACATATCTTACTGAACAGTTGCATGAGTTCATATGTGCATGTGCATATATATACTTAAATAAAAACAGCATATGATGAGGCTGGGCGCGGTGGCTCATGCCTGTAATCCCAGCACTTTGGGAGGCTGAGACGGATGGATCATCAGAAGTCAGGAGTTCAAGACCAGCCTGGCCAACATGGTGAAACCCTGTCTCTACTAAAAATACCAAAAGTAGCCGGCTGTAGTGACACGTGCCTGTAGTCCCAGCTACTCAGGAGGCTGAGGCAGGAGAATTGCTTGAACCCGGGGATGGAGGCTGCAGTGAGCTGAGATCGCGCCAGAGCATTCCAGCCTGGGCAGCAGAGCGAGACTCCATCTCAAAAGAAAAAAAGTAGTATATGAGTTTATTCTATTAGTATAATTTTCATATCATGACTATAACTTCGTCATGGTACCATTAAAAATGCATGGATTCCTGAACATTTAAATCTAAAAACCCCAAATGCAACATGAAAGCCTTTGTGGCATACCAGGTCAGGTAAAACTATAAGTGAAAGAGTTAGAAAATGTTTATTTTTAAAACCTGTACATGAGCTGACCAATTTTTAAGATTTCTTCTCTGCCACAAAAGAAAACAGTCCCCAAATTAACAAAAATACCTCCTAGTCCAGTAAATTCACTCATATTGAAGTTACCTGAAGAGGTACTTCTCCTTATTCCATATCTCTGCCATTTGTGTAGAATCTTAAAAAATCTTATAAAGGTGAAATCTTATAAATTCCTTCTATATCAACCATCAATGCCAAGCAACATTTGGTACTTGTACTAAGTTTGTTTTCCTAACTAAAAAAAAAAAAAAGTTCTTTGAGGATAAGAACAATTGCAGTAGAAACAGTGAAAATAATAACCGGTTAAGTGTCATTGTCTCTAACCACACTGGAAGTAGGAGTGAGAGCCCTAATAAACATTAATTGGGTTTTTACTGTGTCAAGCATTGTGTTAAGCTCTTTATGTTAAGCTCTTACTACGTGTTAAGCTCTTACTACCCATCTATTAGGTGAGTTGGGATTTTAACACAGTCACATGTCAGAGCCTATGTTCTAGTCACATAACCAGCCAGTGAGTTAGGATTTTAGCACAGTCACATGTCAGAGCCTATGCTCTTAAGCCACTATACAGTGATGGGGTCATTAATTTATTCCACAAATCTTCATCAAATGCCCACTCTGTGCTGGGCCCCGTACTAGGCACTGGGGTACAGCTACGATTAAAGAAGACAGAAACAAGTCCCCAGCCCTCATGGAGCCTCACACGTCCTAGGCAGTATATAGACAATACAAAAATAAATGAGGGAGGGGGTAATAAGTCTAGGGAGAAAAAGGGGCAGGGAAAGAAGGAAAGGAGAGGGAGAAGAAATAAAATAGAGTGGTCTGAGGCCAGGCGCAGTGGCTCACGCCTGTAATCCCAGCACTTTAGGAGACCAAGGCTTGTGGATCTCAAGGTCAGGAGTTCGAGACCAGCCTGGCCAACATGGTGAAAGCCCGTCTCTACTAAAAACAGAAAAATTAGCTGGGTATGGTGGCGCATGCCTGTAATCTCAGCTACTTAGGAGGCTGAGACAGGAGAATTGCTTGAACCCAGGAGGCAGAGGCTGCTGTGAGCCGATATCACACCACTGCACTCCAGCCTGGAAAACAAAGCGAGACTCCATCAAAAAAAAAAAAAAAAAAAAAAAAAAAAAAAAAAAAGATAGATAGATAGAGGCCTGAAAGCCCTCACTGAAAAGGCAGCAGCTGAGAAAAGGCTGAAGGAGGCGAGAGAGCAAGCCAGGAGAAGATAACTGGGAGTAAAAGAAAGGGTTCTGGGGCAGCACGGGGCCTCATGGCCCATTGTACGACTTCTCTGCAGTATATGAAAAGTCACCAATGGTTTTGTTACCAGACAGGGATAACATCCAGACCCCAAGACAGGGTTCTTGGATCTCTCACAACAAAGAATTCAGGACAAGTCCGTAAAGTGAAAGCAAGTTTATTAGGAAAGTAAAGGAATAAAGAATGGCTACTCCACAGACGAAGGAGCCCCAAGGGCTGCTGGTTGCCTATTTTTATGGTTATTTCTTGATGATATGCTAAACAAGGGATGGATCATTCATGCCTCCCCTTTTTAGAACGTATAGGGTAACTTCCTGACGTTGCCATGGTATTTGTAAACTGTCGTAGCACTGGTGGGGGTGGCGCCATGTAGCAGTGAGGACAACCAGAGGTCAGTCTCATGGCCACCTTGGTTTTGGTGGGTTTTGGCCGGCTTCTTTACTGCAACCTGTTTTATCAGCAAGGTCTTTCTGACCTGTATCTTGTGCTGACCTCCTATCTCATCCCGTGACTTAGAATGCCTTCACCATCTGGGAATGCAGCCCAGTAGGTTTCAGTCTTATTTTACCCAGCTCCTGTTTAAGATAGAGTTGCTCTGGTTCTCACGCCTCTGACAGCTTCAGCAGCCAGGTGACGTGACCTTTCTTACATTTCCAAAGGAACACTTTGCCGTATTGAGAAGGCACTGGTGGGAGCAAGAGTGTAGGCAGGAAGTCAAATTAGAAGACTGTTGCAATGTTACAGGGAGGAGATGAAGAGGGTTTGGACCAGGGTGGTAGCAGTGGATAGTGTGAGGTGACAGCTGGATTCTAGATATATTTCAAAGATACAGCCCACAAGATCTCCTGATGGATTGCCTGTAGGGGTGGGAGATGAGGGGAGAAGAGTGAAATGACACCAAGGTTTGCTTGTGATGTTTCCCTTTGCAACCAAAATGCTGGGACCTCTAGTGGCTAAGATGGAGAGGACTCTAGGAGCAGCAAGTCTGTGAGTCATCCAAGTGGAGATGTGAGGTAGACAGGAGAATTTACATGAGTGGAGGTCAGAGAAGAGGTCCAAGCTGATAAGTCCTTGGTAGACAAGAGCGCAGAAATGTCACTTAAAGGCAAGAAACTGAGGGATTGTGTGTAGATAAATAGACCCGAGTTTCCATTCTGAACTTGCACTGTGGGCAAGCCATGACAATGATTGATGGAAAATCCTCTCCATTGCAAGGAAAGAAACGAAGTGAGAACTGTTATATGATGCCATCTAAGTCACACATTCAGCAGGTTAATGTCGTACAAATTGCCTGATTTGCCTCTCCCCTAAAAAGAAATTTTTAGTGCATTTTGTGGATTAGTCAGATAATTATAGACAGCTGCTTCCCTCCTGCCCCCCAGCCCCCCAAATAGTAACATCGACATTCCTGAACAAATTTGGTACCTAGGGCACAGCTGGAGACCTCCAGGAACCAATGGGGATTAAGCTGGGGAATACAGATGTGAAGATATTGAAACTCTTGAGTTAAATGAATCGTATTTCATTAAGCTTTTTGATATTTAAAGAAGAGAATAAATCTATACATAGTTGATTGTTTAATCACTTAAACTCTTTAGGATTTCAAATGAAGGTGAGCACTTATCTGTCACCCATTTGGATGGGAATGTTTTTAGAATGTTTCCCATCCTGTTAAAAAATCACATGTATAAATACATATGTATATTATATATTATACAATATATATATGTTGTATGTATATATTTATTCCTATGTATAAAAATACACACATACACATATATGTATATAATATGTAAAAGTTTCATCCATTGAAAAAATATGGAACTGCATAAACAGTTATGCCTTTGTACACTTCTACATACAAAGAGAAGGAAATAGATAATTTCTGTATCCGTCTACCAATCCTAATTCATCTTTGATTAAAAAAAAGATACAAGTAGAATCAATGTTCTAGACTTTCATTGCATTTTCACAAATATCTTATTTAATGCTCCCAAGAACATCACTAAATAGTATTCATTGTACAGACTAGAAAACTGAGGCTAAGAAAGGTCAAAAGTCAACAAACAATAGAAGTAGAATGCGTTCCCTTCCCTTTCTCCAAATCTGAAGAAGCATTTATTCCTCGGCACAAGGAACAGCTGCTTACCATGAAATGCTTTTGTATTTAATAATAAACCCTCCCAAACATGGTCTGGATTCCACTAATAAAACTGCTGTTGTATTAGTTCCTAAAGAAGGTTATAAATGGCAAGACCATCCATGCACTATATAGTTCAGTGCATATTTCAGCAGGAACTTACCAAGTGCGTATTGTTCTAGACAAAATAAATGCCCTACCTCTCTTTGAGACTTGCACATGTTCATAGAATATACATGTCCCATGCTGTTCTAGGCTATATGTAGCCTAGATTAACACCACTAACATTCCTTCCTGTGGACAAATGGTCCCCATGCCAATTCCCTACAGCATCCTTGACCAGTATTTGCAGCCTCCATTAAAACTTTGGTTTGCACTGTGTTCTGGCAACTATGTAATGAGCCTCTTTTGTAAATCATACCATAAGCATATTTTTAAAATTAACTGGCGAGAAAACCAATGCTAACAAATAAGACCAGATTTATTTGATCATATTTTTGACCTTTTCTCTCCATGAGCAATAACCATAATTCGATAGATATTCTGAAGTCTGAATGTGAGCACAGACAAAAAGAATAAATCTTGAGAAACTATACTGCTCACTAGCATCCAAAATGTTATAAAATATAAAACAAATACAAACTAAACTGTATTTCTGTTCCTTCTGCTTCAAATATCTGTCCATAAATGTTGGCGCACACATAGGGCTATGTTGTGTCAATTGTAATAATTTACAAAAAATAATCTCAGTTACCACAAACAAGAAAGTGACGGTAACCAGTCTTTCAAATAAATTACCATGTGTCACAATTTGGCATAAACTCTGATCCTTATGAATAATTCATATTTTGTGCATTAATAATGCATGTCCTCTTCCCATTGCAATGCTCCCTAACAGAGAATGGATGTCTCGTACCAATTCCTTCCATTGACATGATGGAGTAAAGCTAAATTAGAATGGTGGGGTTTTTTTTAACTTACACCCCTTAAAATTGTAACAGTTGGCCAGCCTATAAGCATACCAAAAATAGAAAGTTCCTATTACTGTTTGCCCCTTACATGGGAATCACTCAGTAAAGCACCCCAACAATGGGTGTTCTTGCAGATGAGAATATTTGCATAGCAGAAAAGAAAACCAAGGAAACTTTGGCAGAGCTGATGGAAATGGTGAGTTCTGTTGCATTTCTCCCTAATTACATATGTATATATTCACAATAACACAGGACATAATTGCTAAAACATGGTCACCAGCAGGGGAAAAAAAGAAAAGAAAAGAAAAAGACCAAAACGAATTAAGCAAGAGTTTTATAATAATTGTGGCTGTTCCTCCCCACAGGGCTTCCCTCTCTAGCTGAGTTTACTACTGTGAAATTTCTTTTCAGTTTTCAGTAGAAGTATCTGGCACATTAAAACAGTCCAAAGACTAAGTAAGAGAAAGATGCCAAATGACACATATTTGTAGAGAAAGTTATTCAATTTATCACTATCAATAGGGGCATTCCACACGATTACTGACATTACAATTATTTCAGGCATTACACTAAAGGATATTTTCTCTCCCCTCCCCACCCCCGCACCTCCCCACCCCCAGTTTTCACCCGCTATGTCTGGCCCAGACGCACAGGATCAACTAAAACAGCGACAACACTTGATAGGAGGCAAAGAGAAATGAGGGACCTAGTTTGAAATTTTTAGGAAATAAAAAAAAATCATTCCAGTCTCTTCCCTTTCTCTCAAGAATTCTTTCACCATCATTCAGGCCCAAGGAGAGGAAGGGTGGGTTCTCTCTTGAAGCCTCCTCCAGGGAAGAGCCAGAGAGAAAGGGGCGAAAGAGAGGGAGTTTTAAGGAAGCAGCTCGCCTGTGTCAACATCCGTCCCCAAGTGCCCTAAGATTCATTCATTCTTCCTTTCAGGACCTATGTAGGGAGCACTTGCGCTACGCCAGGTATTAGGTTCCACGTAAATAACCCTCCCCTGGACCTCCAGGGTGTATCACAGCAACAGAAATCCACCACCCCGGCTTCGAACCAGGGAAAATCCAGATTCAAGTATCTACTCCAGTTGGCCCCGGTCAGAGGCCAGCCCGCACCGCCGTTGACACGACACCTGGGACAGAGGCGGGGGAGTCCAAAGACACCTTACACTTGGCAGAAATCTCTCCCTGGGGTCAGAGGGCTCGAGACCTCTTTCACACCGAGTACGCGTGTCCTCCTTCTCAACCGGCCAGTCCATCCCCCGGAAAAGTTAAGTTGGCGGCGAGTGGGAAAAGAGGGGAACCGGGGGCATCCGGCAGGCACCCCCGCCCGGGTTTCTCAGCTCCAACTTCCATGGCTACCGAGAAATATTTATTTCGAGTAGATGGGCTCCAGTGGCTACTGAAGCCCAACACGCGGCCACCATCAGAAAGCCAAGTCATCCAAGAGATAAAGATAGATCCATTACATACCTAGACGCTGGCCTTACAGTGACAGCCCCGGAGACGCGGGTTTCGGCTGAGAAAGCCACCGCGTAATTCTCCGGCCCGCGGCCGGGGACTCTCCGTCCACCCTCCAGGGATGCTGGCTCAGGAAAGAGACAATCGAACCGGCGAACAGCAAAACGGAGAGGATCGATACTCACCCCGAGGCGTCTGCTCCGGATCCTCACGTACCCTTGCTTCACTATGTCATTAAAATTGGAAGCCATCCCAGACAGCCGGTGACCCCCCTTTACCCAAGAGCGCGCACCCGAAGTGGCTTTGGGGAGGGTGGAGGGCAGGGTCAAGACAAGCAGTCGGTGGGAGAAAGTTGGAGAGGTGAAGCTGCTTCGGCGGCGCTGGGCGAGGCTTTAGAAGACGCACATCACTTTCTCTGTCCCCCCAACCCTGAGAGTGGGCGTCCAGCTTGCAGCCACTTTCGGGGAGCGCAGAGCGCGGCGCGGGGAGGCGAGGCTGGAGCGCCGGCGTCAGCTGACTTCGCGGCCGGCCTGCCAGGAGGAGGAGCGGCGGCGGCTGAGGGATCCAGCCCTGCCTCCTCCCGGGGCCGAGAAGGAGGAGGAGAAGGAGGAGGAGAAGGAGGAGGAGGAGGAGGAGGAAGGAGGAAGAGGAAGGAGGAGGAAGGGGTGGGGGACTGAGAGGAGGAGCCGCGCGAGTCCCAGCACCGGGCTGCGGCCACCCGCGAGCAGCCGCCTTGGAACGCGCTCCCCGCGCCTCCCACCCACCTTTCCCTCCCCGCTTCCCCTTCCGATCCCTCCCCTCCTGGCAGACCCAGAGCGTGCCCCCCCCGGCCCCTGCACCTCGCCCACAGCCTACGGAGATAGCGCCCGCTCTCCTCGCTCCGGTGACTTAGGAGGAGAGGAAATTTCACTTTTTTCCAGCCGCCGCCTACCCCGCCTCTCCCTTCAGCCCCTGCTCTTTCCCCGAGAAGGACCGATGTTGCGTGTGTGTCTGGGGAGATGGCGTTGCCGTGACTCGCCTTGACCTTGGCATCTGAGGAGAGCGATATTGTCACGGCCTTATCTAAATGCGCCCTTGGGTTTCCTTGGTGTCAGGGACCCAGCCCTCGCTGGTATCATTTGCCACAGTTTCCCTGTTTGAGCCTGTCTTTCCCGCCTGAATGTGTTTCCCAGGGGGCTGAGACTTGACCTCATCACTGTTTGTCTCCAAAGCCTGACCCTAGAGCAAGTGCTCAGTAAATCCTTGTGGTTATCAAGATGGCCACCTGGGTGCCAGGCACTCTCCAAGCCTTTCGCATGGATTCACTCATTCAAACTCCCCTGCACTTTTTGAGGTAGGTGTCCTGTTATGTACATACCAGGCTCATATTTAAGCCTCCTTAGGCTGGCAATAGAGCTCTCATTGCCATTATGAGATACTGCCTATACAACAAGATGAAGAAGGGGACTGGATTTCACACTCACCTGCCCCTGACTGCATTACCTCCCTGAAGCATACTTGATTGATAATTGCTAGCACACATTGAGCACCAGTGTGCTGGGCATTGCGCTAATCTTGTTAAGGGAATAATGAGTTAGGTACCAGCATCCACACTTTACAGACTGAAGCGCAGAAGAGTTAGGCCCCTGGGACTTGCTAAGGTCTCACAGCTGGCCACTATCAGAGCTAGGATTGAAGGGAGGTGTGTGTGGTGCCCAGCTCTGCTCCTAAACATTCTCCTATTCCTCTTCTGAAGAGCAGATCTCACAGAAAGAGAGGTTACTAGTTGATTTCCAAGGAAGATCTTTCTAATCATTTGCACTATTCACAAAGGCAAAGGTAATTATCAGAAATGAGACAAAAATTCTTACTCACTGGAAGTGACCAAGCTAAAGCTGGGTGATCACTGCTCAGAGCTATTGAGAAGAGGATTCAGTTACTAGTGGATTGTTTGACCTGATGACATCCACAGGTCTTTCAGCTCTAAGACGATATGAATCTTCCCAATCTCACTGGGAACATTAGCTTTTAGTCACCTTGGCTTGATGAGTTTCAGTTAAAGAACAGAATCCCCCAAGAATGTGTCATAGGAGAACCGAGACTAAATGGGGACAATCAAAAAGGAGATATTCTGGCAGGGAGAACTATTTTTGCTACGTAGTAAACCATCTGTCTTCATGTTGCCATTCTATGGAAAATGATGTTCTAATTTTAAATCTCTCGCCAAAAGAGATGAAATGGTAAAATCATTTGGAGAGCTCTTTTTGAAGGATTGGAACTTAAAAAAAAAAAAATGCTGCCCATGGTTGCTGTAAAATAGAGGTGTTCGTGGAAGACATTTATCTAACACATCATTTATAGACCAGATCCACAGCATTATAGAAACAAAGAATAAAGAAATCAAGGCATAAGGAGCTTGAAGTGAAGGACCCACAATAACAGAAATAATTACTGACAAAAACTGAAAGTGAGAAATCCATCTCTTGATAGTTAATGCTGACTATAATCAACATCCATAAATAATTTAACTGGAACTGAGGAAACTCGAATCAAACCAGAAAATATCAAGCTAGATGTGAAGGAACAAGTGATTTCTTTTTTAAATTGCAAGACTGAATCCAATATATGGTTTTGTTTGTTTGTCTGGTGAAATCAAATTGACATACATGCAAAACATACAGACTGTGATATACTATTCACAGGACATTTACACTTGTCCAAATTGTGCAATACACAGCCCTGGCAGCAAGGGAAAAGAAGCCGGGCGCGGTGGCTCACACCTGTAATCCCAGCACTTTGGGAGGCCGAGGTGGGCGGATCACCTGAAGTGGGGAGTTTGAAACCAACCTGACCAATGTGGAGAAACCCCGTCTCTACTAAAAATACAGAATTAGCCATGTGTGGTGGTGCATGCCTGTAATCCCAGCTACTCGGGAGGCTGAGGCAGGAGAATCACTTGAATCTGGGAGGTGGAGGTTGCAGTGAGCCAAGATTGTGCCATTGCACTTCAGCCTGCGCAACAAAATCGAAACTCCGTTTCAAAAATAAATTAAAAAAAAAAAAAGAAAAGAAAAGAACAGAAATGGAAAAGAACCATTCACAGAGGTAGGCGATGTAAGCAGCGCTTATAGAGTTCTACAGTGCACAACTTGCCTAACCACGTGCTGCCAAACAAACATACTGTCACACATGATTTAGTTTTACTGGAAATGTCTGACCAAAAAAAAAAAAAAATACTATTTCATTCCGTGTTTTGAACTCAATTTTTGAACATTTAGAGTTTCTTATTTGTAGTATGCATTTCTGTTTGTTTCCTCAGCATCCAGACTTTGTTCTTCCCGTAGTAGTCACCATTCTCACTTTAAGTGTACTTACCCCTGTTTCCAGCTCACATGTGCAGCCCTGTCCATGGCCTTCCTTTGGACAACTAGTGGTTGGTGATTGGTTCAGACATGGGCACATGACCTAAGCTGGCCAATTAATAATGAATTGGGTTACTTTTACTGAATACTGGGAGGAAGACTCACACTCCAGTTGAAATGGAATCTGGACGGAAGAAGCCCAGGAGCTGCTGACACACATCATGAGACCCTAGGGGAGGGCTTATCAAAGAGTGAAGGCCACGCTAAAGGAGCAGAACCAAGACATAAAGAGAAGCAAATGATAGATCCTGATGACACTGTTAGAACCCCTCTTCCAGCACCCCAAGAAGTTATTTAAATAGATGTGAAGCTTTTGTAACAACTAGACTCCAAAATATAATGATTTAAGATGGATAAAAGTTTGTTTATTTTTCATGTAACAATCCAGGGAGGATAGTTTATCCTGGGCAAGGAGGACACTTAGTCCTATAAGGCCACCCAGGGATCCAAGCTTGTTGGTCAACTCTGGCACCTCAGGACATGGTTTTTCATTCTTGAGTCTAGTTATTGTCTGATATGGTGTTTCTGTGTCCCCACCCAAATCTCATCTTGAATTGTAATAATCCCCACATGTCAAGGGTGGGGCAAAGTGGAGATAATTGAATCGTGGGGGTGGTTTCCCCCATACTGTTCTTGTGGTAGTGAGTAAGTCTCATGAGATCTGATGGTTTTATAAAGGCGGGAGTTCCCCTACACAAGCTCTCTTGCCTGCTGCCATGTAAGACATGCCTTAGCTTCTCCTTTGTCTTCTGCCATGACTGTGAGGCCTCCCCAGCCATGTGGAACTGTGAGTCAATTAAACCTCTTTCCTTTAGAAATTTCCCAGTCTCAGGTATGTCTTCATTAGTAATGTGAAAACAGAGCAATACCCTCTCATTTCCCAGGAAGCAGGAAGAAAACATGGAGGGAAAATAACCTTCTAATAAAAATATGATCCAGATGTGTCAAACATCTCTTTTTCTTGCATCGCATGGACCAGTGTTTTGTCACATGGTCACACCCAGCTCCACAGGAAAATGGAGAATGAAGTTTTCATTTGGGCATGGTCTGTTACTGAAAGAACAAAATGAATCCATAGGCTGGGTGAGGTGGCTCCCGCCTGTAATCCCAGCAGTTTGGGAGGCCAAGGTGGGCAGATCACGAGGTCAGGGGATGGAGACCATCCTGGCTAACAGGGTGAAACCCCGTCTCTACTAAAAATACAAAAAATTAGCCAAGCGTGGTGGCAGGCGCCTGTAATCCCAGTTACTCAGGAGGCAGGAGAATGGCATGAACCTGGGAGGCGGAGCTTGCAGTGAGGCGAGATGGCGCCACTGCACACAAGCCTGGGTGATAGAACGAGACTCCATCTAAAAAAAAATAAGTGTTAATTAAAATGAAATGAACATGAGTTTAAAAGACAATACACATAGTAGCACTCTTATGTGGTCATCTTATTGATAGGATACAAAAGTTATCATGCACTCAAATAGAACCTTCTAACCATAGGATTGCAGAGCCAGAAATTAATCCAAGGGTCATCATCTACCACATTCAAAGCAGAAATCCACTCCAGCTTAAATATATGGACAACTTTGGCCCTGCTCTCTGAATTTCATTCAGCTCGTTACCATCCTTATCATTGTCATTATTATTCTTTAGCTATTGAGGGCAAGAAATTATGTACAAAAATCCAGAGGCTTCTACACTTTTCTAGAGCAGGTGATGAGCTCCCAAGCTTCACCAAAGGAGGCTGTGTTTTCACCAAGTACCACAAAGCACCAAGGCTGAAGCTGGAATGGCACTTTTCCAATACCCTTACCAAAAATAACTTGAGCTTTGGCCCCACTGCCTGCTGCTCTCAGTGTGAGTGTCACAGAAACATATGCGGCCTTTCCTCTGGAAAGGTGAGACAGTGCTCATGAAAATGACTTGGCTATCACCAACAAGGGAGGTGATTTGTTCTACAGCCAGCTCTCCCCTCTACCGGTCCTCAGCCAGTGAAAGAAGAATGACTTGGAAGATGACATCAAATCAGGTAGGAGAGCCTGGGAACAGCTCTGCTTCAGTTCCTCAATGCTTCATTCCTTCCTTTCTGCATTTAACAAATACATATTGGGTATCTGCTATGAGCAAAGATTGTCCACAATAAACTTTGGCACACACAAACATGCACACACACACACACAGGGACACATGGATAAAAAAGGTTCCCATCCCCATGGAGCTTATGTCTCAGTAAGAGACAGAAAAATAAACAAGTAAATAAACAATGTAAATAGCTATCGATGGTGGTGAAAAGGAGTCAGCAGTGTGCTTTGTAAGGAGTAACAAAGAATTCTACTTCAGATAAGAGAAGGCCAGGGAAGACTTCGCTGAGGAGGTGATACATAAGTTAAGATAGGAAAGATAAGAAGAAGCTATGGAAAATGTCAGGGGAAGTGCATCCCAGCTAGAGAGAAGAGCGGGCTTGAAGGGTTCAGGCCAGCTTGCAGGAAAAAGGTTGGTGAGTTCAAGGGGCTGTGGGAAGGACAGTAGGGCTTAAGCTCAGAGAAGGAGGGAGTGCTGGGAAATGTAGTCCTAGAGCTAGGTAGGAAGGGGCAATGCAATTCTGGTCCTTGCAGGCCACAGCAAGGAGATTGCATTTTATTTAAAAGAATGAAATCATGAAGTGGCATCTGATTTATATTTTTTAAAATATTAGCCTGTCTGATGAATAGAAATGAATTAGAAGGGACTGGACTGGAAATGGTGAGATCATATAAAAACCTACATCTAAAAGTCATTACCCGAATATCTTTAGAAAAAGACAAATAGAACTGCTGATGAGAATGTGAATTTATATCAATTGATATAACTGTTTTGGAGCACAAGTAATATTTATTTTTAAAAAACTAAAAACTTTACTAATTGCCTATCCTTGGTCTTCAACAATACCATTTCCGGATGTGTATCCACATGTATCCAAAGGCACAAATATTTAATTCTAAGAATGTCCACTGCAATGTTGTTTGTGATAAACAAATGGGAAAGTTTTGTTTGGGAAAGTTAGGTTTTGCCTTGGAGTTGATGCCCAATAGGTAGCAAGTGAATTAATAAAATTTTGCTCTTTCTGTCATGGAGATATTGTGAATCCATTAGAAATCTACCTGCTAGAAGGTCCATCTGCAATTCTTTTTTTTTTTAGACAGAGTTTTGCTCTTGTTGCCTAGGCTGGAGTGCAATGGGGCAATCTGGGCTCACCACAACCTACCTCCGCCTCCTGTGTTCAAGCGATTCTCCTGCCTCAGCCTCCCGAATAGCTGGGATTACAGGCATGCACCACCACGCCCGGCTAATTTTATATTATTAATAGAGACGGGGTTTCTCCATGTTGGTCAGGCTGGTCTTGAACTCCCGACCTCAGGTGATCTGCCTGCCTCAGCCTCCCAAAGTGCTGGGATTACAGGCATGAGCCACCGTGTCCGGCCCCATCTGCAATTCTTTTGTCAGTCTGGTTACTCTTTTACCTCCTCCACCTCCCAGATTCCAGTGCCCCAGATGGATGCTGAGTTATGTTTGCGCTTCTGGGTGGTCCTCTTGGTGGCATCTATTCTACGATAACCTCTAGTTGTTCCCTCTGTATGTTTAACCAGTCAGAGGAGAATCTCACTCATTGTCGCCCTTGTACATGGACAGTCAGCTCACTCCTAAGGCGGCCATGGCTCTTTGCTCTGCCATAGTCAGGGCAACTAGCCAACCCACAGACTCCACCTTTAGACTCCTAGCGATGGGTTTGGCACTTGTCCCTGTGTCCTCAGCACATGAGGGGATGCACATCTGGCCTTCCGAGTGATTCTCTTGAAAACGGCTCCATTCCTTTAAGGTAAAGGGCAAGCTCCCCTGTCTGTCCCTGTGGGAAAGAGAAGACCAGCT
Source organism: Macaca fascicularis (assembly GCF_037993035.2). Taxonomy (NCBI): domain Eukaryota; kingdom Metazoa; phylum Chordata; class Mammalia; order Primates; family Cercopithecidae; genus Macaca; species Macaca fascicularis. The sequence continues at coordinate 110,534,967 of NC_088384.1, read as the reverse complement.
CTCTGCCAGGAAATCTTCCCTCTTTAATCTCTTTACCCACCATGTCTTATTTAGGCTAGAGGTGCATGATCAGCTTATGCAGACAAAACAGTTTTAAACTACTATTTTTGGCAATTTCTGCACAGATGGTCCAGCACCTTGCTTTAAAAACATTTAGAGCATTTTCTAAATGTTTTTTGCCCCCTGGGCCTTTAAGGCTTCTACTAAAATGAAATCAACAGGAAGAGTCACATTTACCATTCTGTTACAAATCCAAATCACAGCCATTAAAATGAGTGGAAAAAGTTTCACTTACTTGTTCACTCAGCAGATATTATTTGAGCCACAATTTGAGCCAGGTATGCTAGGTGCCTAGGTGTCAATAGAGTAGAGAGAAGGAGACCAGACTCTCTGCCCTCATGGAGCTGGCTGTCCACTGGGAGTGAGAGATATTATAAAAATAGTCTGGTAAGTGTAAAATTATACACGAAGGAAAATTACAGTATATCATGCAAGGGCAGAACAAGAAGACAGGACCTGACCCCTTTGGAAGGTAAGGGATGGAGCAGTTAGGGAGCTGAGCTGAGAAGGAAGAGGTGCTGTTATCTGAGCAAAGGTAGAGAGGGTGATGGGATGCCATAAACAATGGAATAGCATAGGGTAGAGCAAGGTCAGGGTGGCTGGAACTGGGAGAATAGCAAGATCCCTATGTTATAAATTATCTATGCAGTATGGTCCAATTTTTAAATAATGTACTTTTTATGTCCAAAACAATCTGAATATCTCTACATTAAATATTAGCAGCAGTTACTAATTATTGGTAGAAGTAGTGGAAATTTTCATTTTCTACTGTGTGATTTTTTTTTAAATAAATTCCAAATGCAATTGTTAAGAACCAGAATGACTGTTTCTGCACAAGTGGGTCTCGCATCTTAAGTTTTATGACTAAGGACACACAAAAAAACATATGCCTCTAGTGAACTTGATAGGGATAACCATAAAGATTCTTCTGATCATTAAACTCTTCCAGATATTTTCTGAGTTTCCTTTCTGGTGAGAAGAGCCCTCCTCTCTGTAGGTCGCTGCAAAATGGATCCAAAAAAAAATCTAGGCCAATACACAAGAAAAAGACCAGAGAGCAGTAACTAGATAACACAGGTATTTGGTATTTCTAAGACCCTTTTTCAAAATGAAGCGTGCATCTAATGGTTGTTGCAGGAAGATTAGAAGTCAATATTCCAGAGGACTCCTCAGGGCTGTTCTCCTGGTTCACCGAATGACTTTGGGCAAGCCATTAATTTCTCCCTGCTTCATAACCTGATCTGGAAAACAGAGATAAATGGGACCATCCTTATTGGTACAGTCTGTTGAGGTCCCTGGATAAAATGTGTGAAGAGGGCAAAGTCTTATGTTCAAAGTTCTCTGCCAATGTTAATTAATCCTCACAGCACCCTCAAGCCCTGTAATATTATCCACATTTCACAGCTCAGGGACCTGATGCAGAAAGACTAAATGACTTGTCCAAAGACAGAAGAAGACTGCTTGAGTTTGGGGATTAGCATTCAGCAACATTGCCATCTCTATAATAAGCATTTTAACTTCACTTATAAAATACCATTCAATTGTGTCTGGAATGTTTTTATTTTGAAAACATAGTTTCTGGCCGGGCGCGGTGGCTCAAGCCTGTAATCCCAGCACTTTGGGAGGCCGAGACGGGCGGATCACGAGGTCAGGAGATCGAGACCATCCTGGCTAACACAATGAAACCCCGTCTCCACTAAAAATACAAAAAAAATTAGCCGGGCGTGGTGGCGGCGCCTGTAGTCCCAGCTACTCGGGAGGCTGAGGCAGGAGAATGGCGGGAACCCAGGAGGCGGAGCTTGCAGTGAGCCGAGATCGCGCCACTGCACTCCAGCCTGGGCGACAGAGCGAGACTCCGCCTCAAAAAAAAAAAAAAAAAAAAAAAAAAAAAGAAAACATAGTTTCTGTGTTGATGAATTATAGGCAGGTAAAAAGCCAGACACATTTACGAGGTAATGTGACAGACCCATTTGCAATTTTAGGGACTCCTTTCTTAGAGTGGTGACTATAATTAGCTAAACATGTCAATTCCACTCTTATCTCATTGGCCAGAACTTAGTCACATGACCTCATCTTCAGCGAGGTGGAAAAATGTGGGCTTTATGCAATGCAGCATGTTTGGGAGTCTATTGCAAAGGAATAAAGACTGCTGTGTGGGGAATGGATGTGAGAGAACCTCAGAAGATGTAGTGACCAGTTAGGAAGCTACTGAGGGACAACGGCAGCCCTAACCAAAATGCCCTGATCTTAGCAGGCCTAAAAACAAATTCACAATCCTCCCAACATGATTCCCCTCCAGTATTGCCAGTTATATCACTTAGTATATTTTTAGCTGAAAATAGCATAAAGCTCAGGCGCCAGAATCTCAGATCAAAGGCATTTATTGCCGCCGCCTTTTATAAAATCTAAGATGCCATCAATTTTAAGATACACCTCCATTTGATGCACTAGTAAGAAAAAAATACCACTAACTTACCTTTTCATATCAATGAGCAATTGTATGTTTTGAACAAGCTTCATTGAGATATAATTGACATACAACAATCTGCACATACATAAAGTGTAAAATTTTATAAGTTTTGGCCTCTATATATATACCTGTGAAATCATCACCATAATCAAGATGATTAACATATCCCTCACTTTCCAAAGTTTTCTCATGCCCTTTTTTAATCTCTTTCTCCATCTCACCAGATTCCAGTCCCTAAGCAACCACCACTCTGCTTTCTGTCACTATAAATCATTTTTGCATATTTTTAGATTGTTATGGAAATATAATTATACTATGTATTCTGTTTTATCTGGCTCCTTTCAATCAGCATGATTTTGAGATGCATCCATATTGTAAGTATACCAAATAGCTCATTTTTGTTGTTGTTGTTGGGTAGTATTCTGTTTTACAAATATACCACAATTTGTTCATCCTTTTACCTACTAATGACCTTTTAGGTTGTTTCTAATTTCAGGCTATTGTAAATAAAGCTGCTGTGAGCATTCATGTACTAGTGTTTGTACAGATGCAAGCTTTCTCTTCTCATGGGCAAATACCTCCAAGTGGAATGACTGCATCATATGGTAGTGGTGTCTTTCAAGGCACTTGTCCATTATTTTGAGATGCATCCATGACATCTCAATGACAAAATTAAATGAATCAGTAGCAGAAAGATATGTGGAAAATCCTCAAGCCAAATAGTATACTTTTAGTAGCTTATGTGTCAAAGAAGAATTCAAACTAAAAAATACACTTTATTTATGTGCAGATTGTTGTATGTCAATTATACCTCAGTGAAGCTTGTTCAAAAAGTATAATTGCTCATTGATATGAAAAGGTAAGTTAGTGGTATTTTTTTCTTACTAGTGCATAAAATGAAGGCATATCTTCAAATTGTGTTTAGAACCAATGTATTGGCATAAATTGGTTGTAAATACTATCTTCTTATCTTTTTATATCTGTAGAATGATGGCAGCTGTCTCATTCTTGATATTGATAATTTGGTTCTTCTCTCTTTTTGCTCTGTGCTACCTGCCTAGAGGTCTATCAATTTTATCTTCTCCAAGAACCATCTTTTGGTTTCATAGATTTACTCTATTGATTTTCTTTTTTGTATTTTGGTGATTTTCACTCATTTTTTTTTTCCTTTCTTCTGCTTGCTTTTTGTGTAATTTGCTCTTTTTTGTAGCTACTTAGTGTAGAAGCTGAAGTCATTGGAGACTTTTCTTCTCTGCTAATACTGGCACATAGTGCTAAAAAATTCCCACTAATTACTGCTTTAGTGGTATCCGACAAATTTTAATATATTGTATTTCCATATATTAAGTTCAAAATATCTCCTATTTTTTAGTTTGAATTCTTCTTTGACCTATAAATTACTAAAAGTATATTATTTGGTTTGAGGATTTTCCACATACCTTTCTGTTATAGATTCATTTAATTTCATCATTGTCAAAGAAGATATTTTGTATATGTGAGTTCCTTGTTGAGACTGTCTTATGAACCAGAATATGATCATTCTGATAAGTATTATGTATGGGTTTGAAAGAAATGTGTATTCTACTGTAATTGGGGGCAGGTTCTATAAATATCAGTTAGGTCAAGTTGATATTTTCTATCTACTTGTTCTGTCAATTACTGATAGAGGCCTGTTGAACTTGCTGATTATAAGTGTGCAATTGTCTATTTCTTGTTATTTTTTGCTTCATGCGTTTTGAAGTGCTGTTATGAGGTGCATAAACATTTAGAATTATATGTCCTCTTGATGGTCTTCTTAATTACTATTTCTGCTAATAGTCTCTGCTCTGAAATCTTTGTTCAATATTAACATAGTCACCTCATCTTCCTTTAACTAGGGTTAGCCTGTATATCCTTGTTGATATTTTTTTCATGTTTTTGTATATTTTCATTTTAAGTGGTTTTGTGGTTGATTTTTGTAGGTATCATATAGTTAGGGCTTCCATTTTTATACTATCTGACAATCTCTTTCCTTCGAGATACTTAGACCACTATAATTTAAAGTAATTATTGATATGTTTAACTGTAAGTCTTGCTATTGGTGTTCTACTCATTCCATCTATTCTTCTTTCTCCCTTTCCCTTTGTCTTCCTTTTTGAACACTACTTTAATTTTTTATTATTCATTTTTATTTCCTTAGTTGGTTTATCAGAAATAAATATTTGTTTTGTCATTTTGGAGTTTGCATCTCTTCTTTTAGCTGAAAATACTTATGTCCCCAGAAGCCTTCTAACACATACCCCTTACCTACTTTGTAGTCTCATGACTACAACAGAAGATGGAGAAATAACTATTTTGCTGTGTTTAGCCTCTACAATGAAAAAAAAAGATTAATGACATTGAGAACATTAAAAGAAATTGCATTTTCTTCATGACACCTTAAAGACATTAAGAATGATTTTTAGGTAGCCAGTCAATGATGTCAGCCTCATCTAAATTCATGACTGCTACTAGCTTCTGTCCACCTCTATAATCCAGAAAACCTAGGAGGCATCTCATATGCTTGCCTATTTTTCAATCATCACAAAATCTATCATCAACTCTTGTTTACTTTTATTCCCCAAATACTCTTTAGACACTTCCAATTCTACGTATTTCTACTTCCCTAGACCGTGATACTACCATCTCTTGGCTGGACTAACAATTTACTTACTCTTTACTAATATGACGTATCTTCAGTTCATTCTCCATGGTGCTGCCAGTGATCTTTTCAAACAATAACCCTAGTTACTTCCCCACACTGTTTAAAACATATCAGTGCCTCAGACATATATTCATAGCATGGAACACAAGACTTCTCCCTGGTCCTTCTAGGACGTCTCTCTCTTCTCAACTCTCCTCTTTCATTTCTCCATGTAACCTTTCCATAATTCCTCATAGTCAACATTGTCCTTTATCACAATAAGACTGTGATAGCCATGTAGTTGCCTTTAGGAGAATCTTTAGTGACATCCTCCAGCTGCCATATCTTTGGATCCACTGCGCTTGTTCACATCAGTCAACACTTTCACTAAGACTGCTCTCAGCCTAAGATAGAGTATGGCACGATTACCAAAATCACCAATTTCTGCTCAATTCAGACCCTCTCTAATGAACAACTTTGACTTAGGGACTTCCTTTGGCCTGAGACTTTCTCGGCTTTCTGTTGAAGTCTAAAGCTCTTCCTACCCAATCCTTCCTTCCTTCTCTCCCTTCACAGATCAGATTAGTGTCTTGGTCTAAAGTCTTTCCCAGTCCACTCCTACTTGCTCCCTGCAATGGTTAATTTTATGTGTCAACTTGACTGGGCCTCAAGGTGCCCAGATATTTGCTTGAACATCATTTTGAGTGGGTCTGTGATTGCATTAGTTCATTTTCACACTGCTGATAAAGACATACCCAAAACTGGGAACAAAAAAAAAGGTTTAATTGGACTTTCCAGTTCCACATGGCTGAGGTCAAAGACACTTCTTACATGGTGCCAGCAAGAGAAAAATTAGGAAGAGGCAAAAGAGCGGAAACCCCTGATAAATCCGTCAGATCTCACGAGACTTATTCACTATCACAAGAATACCATGGGAATGACCAGCCCCGGTGATTCAATTACCTCCCCTTGGGTACTTCCCACAACATGTGGGAATTCTGGGAGATACAATTCATGTTGAGATTTGGGTGGGGACACAGCCAAACTATATCAATGATGACGTCTCTGAATGAGATTAACACTTGAGTAGTGTTGATTGCCCTCCTTATTATGGGTGGGCCTCATCCAGTCAGTGGAAGGCCTGAATGGAACACAAAGTTTGAGTGAGAGGGAACTTCTGCCTGCCTGCTGAGCTGGGACATTGTTTTTGTTTGTTTGTTTGTCTGCTTGTTTTTTCCTGCCTTCAGACTCTTCCTGGTTTGCACACCTGCTGGAGCTACACTGTCAGCCCTCCTGGGTCTCCAGTTTGCCAACTGCAGTGCTTGAGACTTGTCATTGTCTTTAAACATATGAGCCAATTCCTTACTGTAAATATAAACATATAAGTATATATCCTATTGGTTTTTTTCTCTGGGGAATCCCGATTAATACATCCCCTGCCTTCACAGGTGTTTTCTCAAAATAGGTCCCTCACATGTTGAGTCTCATCTTGGCTTTTCCTTCTCAGAAGACCCAAACTGGTGCCAGGACATTGTAATATGCTATTCTCTATACATCCAAAACTCTTTCCACTCTTTCTCCTCAAACCCCTATTTGCCTTTCACATCCCAACCCTATTATCTTTTCTTTATGGATGATCTTTCCAACCCCCTGACAAGATCAACATTTTCAACTCAATGCTGCTGTATCATTATGCACTTCTTTATAGCCCTTAACACAGATGTGATTCTGTATTGATTTAGGTGACTTTATAATGAATGATTTTCTTTCTCATTAAACTCTACATCATGTTTCTTACTGTTTGTTTATTGTTTTCTGTTGTGTTTTTAACTTACCACTATGCCCCATGCCCTGAGTTCCTGGCATATAAGGTGCTCAATAAATATTTAGTGAGTCAATAAATATTATTTTGCGCATGGGTCTTTTTTTCCATTTTAGAATAAATTCTAGGATATGGAATTTGGGGTCAAAAGGCCAGAAAAAACCCTTGTTTAATGTTTTCTTCATGCCACAATCTTTCATCCTTCGTTTTTATTTTCTAATTTTTTAAACAAAATTTACATACAATAAAATATAAAACAATTACATCTGCAATGGACAAGTTGTGACAAGCATACACCTATGTAGCCAACACCACGATCAATATGTAGAACCTTTCCATGAACTCAAACGTTGTCCCCATGCCCATTTCTAGTCATCTCCCTCTCACCCCAGGAGCAAACTGCTGTTTTAATTTCTACTGCTACCAATCGTCCATCCTAGAACTTCACAAAACTGAAATCAATGAAACACAGTATAAATGAACAGTAGTTACTCTTTTTTTGGCTTCTTTTTATCAGCATAGTGTTTTTGAGAATCATCTATGTTATTATGTATATCAATTATCTAATTCCTTCTAATTGTTATATAGTGTTCCATTGTATGCAGACACCATAATTGTTTATACCTCTCCCATTGATTGCATTTGATTGTTTCCAGTTTTTAGCCATTGAGAATAAAACTGCTGTGAACATTTTTATGCAATTCTTTGTATGAATGTATTTTCATTTCTCTTGAGTAAATTCCTAGGGAAAGAATTGCTGGGTCATAAGGTTTATGTTTAACTTGCACGAAACTGTCAAACAGCTTTTCAAAGTGGCCAGCAATTACAAGAGGTCCATTTACTCATATCCTCACTAGCATTTGGTATTTTCAGTCATTTAAAATTTTATCCATTCTAATAACAGTAAAATATACCTCATCCTGGTTTTAATATTTATTTCTCTGATGCTTAAGGATATAAGGCACATTTTTATGTGCTTATCATGTAACTGCTCAATGAGTTATCCTTGCGACTGCTCAGATACAACCGATTTATCAAGACGGGGGAATTGCAATAGAGAAAAAGTGTAGTTCAGGCAGAGCCAGCTGAATGGGAGACTGGAGTTTTATTACTCAAATCAGTCCCCATGAAAATTTGGAGACTGGGATTTTTTTTAAGGATAATTTGGTGGGTAGGGTGCTAGGGAGTGGGGAGTGCTGATTGTTGGGTTGGAGATGAAATTTTAGGGGAAGTAGGTTCTTCTTGCTGTCTTCTGTGCCTGGGTGGGATCACAGAACTGGCTGAGCCAGATTACCAGTCTGGGAGGTGCCGGTTGGTACATCATAATGTAGGGTCTGAAAAAAATATCCCAAGTACCAATTTTCGGTTTTACAATAGTGATGTTATCCCTAGGAGAAATTGAGAAGGTTTGAAATCTTGTGACCTGTAGCTGCATGACTCCTAAACCATAATTTCTAATCTTGTGACTAATGTGTTAGTCTTAAAGACAGTCTGGTCCCCAGGCAAGAAGGGTTTTTTGGGGGGAAGGGCAGTTATCATCTTTGTTTCAAAGTTAAACTATAGACTAAGCTCCTCCCAAAGTTGGTTTGGCTTACGCTCAGGAATAAACGAGGGTAACTTGGAGATTGGAAACAAGGTCAGATCTCTTTCACTGTTATAATTTTCTCACTGTTACAATTTTTGCAAAGGCAGTTTCAGTCAGACATTCCTAAACCACAATCTCGTTGTGAAGACACAGACCACACTGAACTGCAGAATGTTTCATAAAGTTTGCACTCAATAGTTGTGTTTAGTGCATGGTATTATTACAATTTTCTGATTTTGGAAGGAAGCTGTTGTCCTAGCTACCTTAGGTAAGAGAACTGCTTGAACCTGGGAAGTCAAGTCTGCTGTGAGCTATGATCACAAAACTGCACCCAGCTTGGGCAACAGAGTGAGACCCTGTCTCAAAAAATACAAAAGAAGACCTCAGAATTAACAAATACCGTTTTGTCATTTTTCTCCTTTTTTTTTTTTTTTTTTTTTTTTTGAGACGGAGTCTTGCTGTGTCGCCCAGGCTGGAGTGCAGTGGCCGGATCTCAGCTCATTGCAAGCTCCGCCTCCCGGGTTTTTACGCCATTCTCCTGCCTCAGCCTCCCGAGTAGTAAATAAAATGTTACAAATAAAGTTAAAATGGGGGGCGGAGCAAGATGGCCGAATAGGAGCAGCTCCAGTCTCCAACTCCCAGCGCCAGCGACACAGAAGACCGGTGATTTCTGCATTTTCAACTGAGCCTCTGCTGCTGATACCCAGGCAAACAGGGTCTGGAGTGGACCTCAAGCAATCTCCAACAGACCTACAGCTGAGGGTCCTGACTGTTAGAAGGAAAACTATCAAACAGGAAGGACACCTACACCAAAACCCCATCAGTACATCACCATCATCAAAGACCAGAGGCAGATAAAACCACAAAGATGGGGAAAAAGCAGGGCAGAAAAGCTGGAAATTCAAAAAATAAGAGCGCATCTCCCCCGGCAAAGGAGCGCAGCTCATCGCCAGCAACGGATCAAAGCTGGACGGAGAATGACTTTGACGAGATGAGAGAAGAAGGCTTCAGTCCATCAAATTTCTCAGAGCTAAAGGAGGAGTTACGTACCCAGCGCAAAGAAACTAAAAATCTTGAAAAAAAAGTGGAAGAATTGATGGCTAGAGTAATTAATGCAGAGAAGGTCCTAAACGAAATGAAAGAGATGAAAACCATGACACGAGAAATACGTGACAAATGCACAAGCTTCAGTAACCGACTCGATCAACTGGAAGAAAGAGTATCAGCGATTGAGGATCAAATGAATGAAATGAAGCGAGAAGAGAAACCAAAAGAAAAAAGAAGAAAAAGAAACGAACAAAGCCTGCAAGAAGTATGGGATTATGTAAAAAGACCAAATCTACGTCTGATTGGGGTGCCTGAAAGTGAGGGGGAAAATGGAACCAAGTTGGAAAACACTCTTCAGGATATCATCCAGGAGAACTTCCCCAACCTAGTAGGGCAGGCCAACATTCAAATCCAGGAAATACAGAGAACGCCACAAAGATACTCCTCGAGAAGAGCAACTCCAAGACACATAATTGCCAGATTCACCAAAGTTGAAATGAAGGAAAAACTCTTAAGGGCAGCCAGAGAGAAAGGTCGGGTTACCCACAAAGGGAAGCCCATCAGACTAACAGCAGATCTCTCAGCAGAAACTCTACAAGCCAGAAGAGAGTGGGGGCCAATATTCAACATTCTTAAAGAAAAGAATTTTAAACCCAGAATTTCATATCCAGCCAAACTAAGTTTCATAAGTGAAGGAGAAATAAAATCCTTTACAGATAAGCAAATGCTTAGAGATTTTGTCACCACTAGGCCTGCCTTACAAGAGATCCTGAAGGAAGCACTAAACATGGAAAGGAACAACCGGTACCAGCCATTGCAAAAACATGCCAAAATGTAAAGACCATTGAGGCTAGGAAGAAACTGCATCAACTAATGAGCAAAATAACCAGTGAATATCATAATGGCAGGATCAAGTTCACACATAACAATCTTAACCTTAAATGTAAATGGACTAAATGCTCCAATTAAAAGACACAGACTGGCAAACTGGATAAAGAGTCAAGACCCATCAGTCTGCTGTATTCAGGAGACCCATCTCACACGCAGAGACATACATAGGCTCAAAATAAAGGGATGGAGGAAGATTTACCAAGCAAATGGAGAACAAAAAAAAGCAGGGGTTGCAATACTAGTCTCTGATAAAACAGACTTTAAACCATCAAAGATCAAAAGAGACAAAGAAGGCCATTACATAATGGTAAAGGGATCAATTCAACAGGAAGAGCTAACTATCCTAAATATATATGCACCCAATACAGGAGCACCCAGATTCATAAAGCAAGTCCTTAGAGACTTACAAAGAGACTTAGACTCCCATACAATAATAATGGGAGACTTCAACACTCCACTGTCAACATTAGACAGATCAACGAGACAGAAAGTTAACAAGGATATCCAGGAATTGAACTCATCTCTGCAGCAAGCAGACCTAATAGACATCTATAGAACTCTCCACCCCAAATCAACAGAATATACATTCTTCTCAGCACCACATCATACTTACTCCAAAATTGACCACGTAATTGGAAGTAAAGCACTCCTCAGCAAATGTACAAGAACAGAAATTATAACAAACTGTCTCTCAGACCACAGTGCAATCAAACTAGAACTCAGGACTAAGAAACTCAATCAAAACCGCTCAACTACATGGAAACTGAACAACCTGCTCCTGAATGACTACTGGGTACATAACGAAATGAAGGCAGAAATAAAGATGTTCTTTGAAACCAATGAGAACAAAGATACAACATACCAGAATCTCTGGGACACATTTAAAGCAGTGTGTAGAGGGAAATTTATAGCACTAAATGCCCACAAGAGAAAGCAGGAAAGATGTAAAATTGACACTCTAACATCGCAATTAAAAGAACTAGAGAAGCAAGAGCAAACACATTCGAAAGCTAGCAGAAGGCAAGAAATAACTAAGATCAGAGCAGAACTGAAGGAGATAGAAACACAAAAAACCCTCCAAAAAATCAATGAATCCAGGAGTTGGTTTTTTGAAAAGATCAACAAAATTGACAGACCACTAGCCAGACTAATAAAGAAGAAAAGAGAGAAGAATCAAATCGACGCAATTAAAAATGATCAAGGGGATATCACCACCGACCCCACAGAAATACAAACTACCATCAGAGAATACTATAAACACCTCTACGCAAATAAACTGGAAAATCTAGAAGAAATGGATAATTTCCTGGACACTTACACTCTTCCAAGACTAAACCAGGAAGAAGTTGAATCCCTGAATAGACCAATAGCAGGCTCTGAAATTGAGGCAACAATTAATAGCCTACCAACCAAAAAAAGTCCAGGACCAGATGGATTCACAGCTGAATTCTACCAGAGGTACAAAGAGGAGTTGGTACCATTCCTTCTGAAACTATTCCAATCAATAGAAAAAGAGGGAATCCTCCCTAACTCATTTTATGAGGCCAACATCATCCTGATACCAAAGCCTGGCAGAGACACAACAAAAAAAGAGAATTTTAGACCAATATCCCTGATGAACATCGATGCAAAAATCCTCAATAAAATACTGGCAAACCGGATTCAGCAACACATCAAAAAGCTTATCCACCATGATCAAGTGGGCTTCATCCCTGGGATGCAAGGCTGGTTCAACATTCGCAAATCAATAAACATAATCCAGCATATAAACAGAACCAAAGACAAGAACCACATGATTATCTCAATTGATGCAGAAAAGGCTTTTGACAAAATTCAACAGCCCTTCATGCTAAAAACGCTCAATAAATTCGGTATTGATGGAACGTACCTCAAAATAATAAGAGCTATTTATGACAAACCCACAGCCAATATCATACTGAATGGGCAAAAACTGGAAAAATTCCCTTTGAAAACTGGCACAAGACAGGGATGCCCTCTCTCACCACTCCTATTCAACATAGTGTTGGAAGTTCTGGCTAGGGCAATCAGGCAAGAGAAAGAAATCAAGGGTATTCAGTTAGGAAAAGAAGAAGTCAAATTGTCCCTGTTTGCAGATGACATGATTGTATATTTAGAAAACCCCATTGTCTCAGCCCAAAATCTCCTTAAGCTGATAAGCAACTTCAGCAAAGTCTCAGGATACAAAATTAATGTGCAAAAATCACAAGCATTCTTATACACCAGTAACAGACAAACAGAGAGCCAAATCAGGAATGAACTTCCATTCACAATTGCTTCAAAGAGAATCAAATACCTAGGAATCCAACTTACAAGGGATGTAAAGGACCTCTTCAAGGAGAACTACAAACCACTGCTCAGTGAAATCAAAGAGGACACAAACAAATGGAAGAACATACCATGCTCATGGATAGGAAGAATCAATATTGTGAAAATGGCCATACTGCCCAAGGTAATTTATAGATTCAATGCCATCCCCATCAAGCTACCAATGAGTTTCTTCACAGAATTGGAAAAAACTGCTTTAAAGTTCATATGGAACCAAAAAAGAGCCCGCATCTCCAAGACAATCCTAAGCCAAAAGAACAAAGCTGGAGGCATCACGCTACCTGACTTCAAACTATACTACAAGGCTACAGTAACCAAAACAGCATGGTACTGGTACCAAAACAGAGATATAGACCAATGGAACAGAACAGAGTCCTCAGAAATAATACCACACATCTACAGCCATTTGATCTTTGACAAACCTGAGAGAAACAAGAAATGGGGAAAGGATTCCCTATTTAATAAATGGTGCTGGGAAAATTGGCTAGCCATAAGTAGAAAGCTGAAACTGGATCCTTTCCTTACTCCTTATACGAAAATTAATTCAAGATGGATTAGAGACTTAAATGTTAGACCTAATACCATAAAAATCCTAGAGGAAAACCTAGGTAGTACCATTCAGGACATAGGCATGGGCAAAGATTTCATGTCTAAAACACCAAAAGCAACAGCAGCAAAAGCCAAAATTGACAAATGGGATCTCATTAAACTAAAGAGCTTCTGCACAGCAAAAGACACTACCATCAGAGTGAACAGGCAACCTACAGAATGGGAGAAAATTTTTGCAATCTACTCATCTGACAAAGGGCTAATATCCAGAACCTACAAAGAACTCAAACAAATTTACAAGAAAAAAACAAACAACCCCATCAAAAAGTGGGCAAAGGACATGAACAGACATTTCTCAAAAGAAGACATTCATACAGCCAACAGACACATGAAAAAATGCTCATCATCACTGGCCATCAGAGAAATGCAAATCAAAACCACCATGAGATACCATCTCACACCAGTTAGAATGGCAATCATTAAAAAGTCAGGAAACAACAGGTGCTGGAGAGGATGTGGAGAAATAGGAACACTTTTACACTGTTGGTGGGATTGTAAACTAGTTCAACCATTATGGAAAACAGTATGGCGATTCCTCAAGGATCTAGAACTAGATGTACCATATGACCCAGCCATCCCATTACTGGGTATATACCCAAAGGATTACAAATTATGCTGCTATAAAGACACATGCACACGTATGTTTATTGCAGCACTATTCACAATAGCAAAGACTTGGAATCAACCCAAATGTCCATCAGTGACAGATTGGATTAAGAAAATGTGGCACATATACACCATGGAATACTATGCAGCCATAAAAAAGGATGAGTTTGAGTCCTTTGTAGGGACTTGGATGCAGCTGGAATCCATCATTCTTAGCAAACTATCACAAGAACAGAAAACCAAACACCGCATGTTCTCACTCATAGGTGGGAACTGAACAATGAGATCACTCGGACTCAGGAAGGGGAACATCACACACCGGGGCCTATCATGGGGAGGGGGGAGGGGGGAGGGATTGCATTGGGAGTTATACCTGATGTAAATGACGAGTTGATGGGTGCAGCACAGCAACATGGCACAAGTATACATATGTAACAAACCTGCACGTTATGCACATGTACCCTACAACTTAAAGTATAATAATAATAAATAAATTAAAAAAAAAAAAAAAAAAAAAAAAAAAACAAAAACAAACAAAAAAAAAAAGTTAAAATTACCCCATATTTCTCCTCAGTCCATTTCCTTCCTTCTCAAGTAGAAACTGTGATGATGACTTCATGTGTATCTTTTCAATCTAATATACAAATAAAAACAAATATGGTGAATTATTTCCGTATTTAAAAAATCATATATTTCTCTACCTATTTGACTACAACCTACCCTTTCCCCCGCCTCATTCTGTAGAGACCTGCACTGGTTGAATACAGGGAGATCTAGTTCATTAAACTGCTGAATCATAGTTCATTGTATGACAATAACACATTTTATTTCTGCTTTCTCCATTGATAGACATTTAAATTACTTCCATTTTATCCCTATTACAAGCAATAGGCCTTAAATTGTTATGCTTAAAATATGGAATAAGATCATCGCTGCAATAATATCTTTCTAAAAAATACCTAAAACCACTGACAATCATTGACACTCAGTATCAGAATTCTTAAAAATATAGGTGCCCATGGGCTTTTCTAAATGAAATCAAATACTCTATAGACCTTCTAAGACACTAGTGCAATAAAAAGTCTATTTTGCGGAAACTCTACAGGGAGAATAAAAACTAAACTAATACATTTTAAATATTTCTTTGATTTCCCCTGTAAGCTTCATATTTTAACTCTCACATCTGTCTATTTAAATAACTGCAAACATGTAACTATGACTGAGAGAAACAAGAACATGTAGGACATTGCATTAGTATTTTGATGGTTTGAAAGGTAACACTTGGCCTTCCTTTTGGAGTGCCCCCAACAAGATCATATTCCATTGGCACACAGAATAAAATCCACACTCCTCTCATGACCTACAAAGGCACAAATGCCTGGGTCCTTATCCACCTTCTACCTTCCTGATGTCATATCCTCCCTCTTGCCCCTGGTGTTACCTTCCTTTCCATTGCTGAAATATACCAAACTCACTCCCGCTTCAGCATCTTAACATGTGCTTGTTTCCCTCTTTTGCATACTCTTCCTGTAGGTTTTCACATGGCTGCCTCCTTCCTTGCATCTAGGTCTGAGCTTGCATCATCTCTGAGAAGCATTTCTTGACCTCTGAATCCAAATTAGCACCCTCCCTCCAACCAAGTCACTCACCTTCACAAAACTGTTTTATTTTTTTCAAAACACTTATTTTGAAAAATTGAAATTATCTTGTTTAATGATACATTAACATGTCTCTTTTCTGTTTTCCACCTCCCCATCAGAGTGTGAGCAGGGACTTTTCCAACTTGTGCAACAAAGAGCCTCAGTTCCTAGGACAACTCCTGGCATTGCTGAATGGATGGATGGATAGATGGATGGATCAATGAGTGGAATTAAAGCAACACAGACAGTTCTTGCAGTCTATTATTTGATATTCTATGTGCCTTGAGATATTGAATGAATAACAGAAACTTAAAATAATATCTATATCACTATCATCTCACTTTTCTTTTTTTTTTTTAAGATGGAGTTTCACTCTTGTCATCCAGGCTGGAATGTAGTGGCATGATCTCAGCTCACGGCAACCTCCACCTCCTGGGTTCAAGCAATTCTCCTGCCTCAGCCTCCTGAGAAGCTGGAATTACAGGTGCTCACAACCACAGTTGGCTAATTTTTGTATTTTTAGCAGAGACAGGGTTTCCCCATGTTGGCCAGGCTAGTCTCGAACTCGACCTCAGGTGATCCACCTGCCTTGGCCTCCCAAAGTGCTGGGATTACAGGAGTGAGCCACCATGCCCGGCTATCATCTCACTTCTATCTTCCTCCAGCATAAGCCATTTGTGAATAAAGATTCTCCCTCACTGCATTGCTTTACACTTATGTAGAGTTAAATGCCAGTGTCAGTGTTCAAGATAGATCTATTTCCATGGAGGCATGTACACTAGATGAAGAAATAAATCTAAACAAATAAGCAAAAACAACCAGCAGCTATGATTTTGGGAATCAAACATTTTGTTGGAATTCCTGCGCTACCACTTCCTGTGTCTCTGAATCAGTGGTTCTACTGGGGGCAATTTTGCCACTCAGGAGACAGTGGTCGGGAGATATTGTGGTTGTCGTTACTGTGGAGGGAGGGGAGCTACTGGCATCTAGTGGATACCGGCCAGTGATAAAAGAAAAACTTCAGCCAAATTAAAGTTTAATGGAGGGATGAAGATTCGCAAATTGGACAGCCTCCCAAGCTAGAGTTTTCTCAGAGACTGCAGCATAGTCACGTGGTGGAAGATTTATGGACAGAAAAGGAAAGTGATGGGCAGAAAATGGAAGGGAGGTAGCCAGTCCAGAAACGAGTGGATGGGTTATAGGTTGGCATTTTTGCCTTATTTGAACAGGGTTCGAACAGTTGGCTACATTTGATTGGCCAAAACTCAGTGACTGGCACAAGCATAGGCTATGGTCTGTTTATATCTGCACTTGTTATAGTTCATGATGTACAGAAAGACCTGTAGGCAGAACTTAAAATATGTAAGGAGGCAGCTTTAGGCTAAACTTGATTTAACACCAGAGATGCTACTAAACATCCGGTAATGTGCAGGGCAGCCCCAGCAAAGAATTATCTGGCACCAAATGTCAGTAGTGCTGGGGTTGGGAAATGCTGCTCTAAACAAATTACTACTTTCTCATCTGTAAAAGATGAACAAGTATTGTTAGTCGTGTAAGATTAATATGGAGATTAGTAAAAATATGCTTAAGGCACCAAGAGCTGGGCCTTGTGCATGATAAGTCTGCAAATAAACATTGCTTTTGTTACGAGCATTGCATATGATACTGATAAATACTTGCTTTTGTATCTCACTGGCATGTGGCTGCTTCTATGGCAATGAAGTTTCCTTCTTTACATTGGATTTTCAGTCCCTGACAGAGGGTCTGGCACTTAGCAGATGTTTAATAAATGTTGCCTGAATTAAAGTAAAGATTTGTTGTTTCAAACATCTTATACTTTCCTCTCATTTTATTTTCCTCTCTAAAAATTAGTTTGACCACTATATGCTCAACTTTCTTATTTTTTTATTTTTATCAATCCTTATGACCTCTTAAATCAAGGATTAAATTATAAGACGTGGAAATTAATGATCAGGACCCTTAACTATCTCTGTGATCATATTCTACCTTCTTCTCTGTGGTTTTCTAGATGTTAGCACACTGACTTTCTAGCTCTTTCCTCACAGGCCAAACCGGACCTTTGCAATCCTGCTAGCCAGATGTTCTTCTCCCCTGGAGAGCAACAGATTTTAATATTCATTTCTCTGGTGACCATAGGGGTTGAGCATTGTCATTTATATGCTTTCCAATTATGTTGTATATTCTGTGGGATACAGTTCATGTCTTTTGCTAATATTTCTATTTATTTATTTTTTGTGATTTATAGAAATATTTCATTGATATATACTATAGGTAAAATCTACTATAGATAAAATTTTTTATCACTTATAAGTGTTACAAAAATCAGCCAGCCATGGTGGCTTACACCTGTAATCCCAGGATTTGGGGAGGCCAGAGCGGGTGGATCACTTGAGTCCAGGAGCTCGAGACCAGCCTGGGCAACATGGTGAAACCCCATCTCTACTAAAAATACAAAAATTAGCGGAGCATGGTGGTGGGTGCCTGTAGTCCCAGCTACTTGGGACGGTGGGGCAGGAGAATCACTTGAACCTGGGAGAAGGAGGTTGCACTGAGCAGAGATCATGCCACTGCACTCCAGCCTGGGTAATAGAGTGAGACTGTCTCAAAAAAACAAACAAAAAAAAGTGTTACAAAAATCTTTTCTCTTTTGTTTAATGATGTCTTTTAATGAATAGGCTTTAATTTTTATCAAAATCAAACTTACCAATCATTTCTTTCATAGTCATTTTTGAGCCTTGTTTAATACAGTCTTCAGTATCCTAATGTTATAAAAATATTATCCTGTATTCTTCTTCCATAATTTAAAGTTTTTCCTCCTTGCGTAAGTCTTTAATTCATTGGGAATTATTGTTTTATTAGGAAAGAGAGGTGCCATGGAAGGTTGGAATCCAATTTTACTTATTTCCATGTGGAAACCGCTTGTAGCAGCAACCTTTCTTTCTTTGTTTATCTACAATGTCTCATTGGTCACAGATCAAGTGTCCACAGGCGAATCTGTTTAGGGACATTTGGTTTTATTCCCACTGCCTTTGTGACCATAGCTTTCTATTGTTAAAGCCACTGCCTTTGTGACCATAGCTTTCTATTGTTAAAGCAAACTAAATATGGCCTAAGAAGGACTCTGTACTTCTATATTTGAGTCCTTGTGGATGAACTGCAACCGAACTTAATAGGCAGACAAGATAGAAAACCTCATTGAGGAGTATGCACCTGTGACAATAGCTGAGCCTTGACCAATCCCAGCAGCCACACTTCAGCTACTCATACACTGCGAAGTGTTCAACCTGTATTCAAATAAGGCAAATAAATAAATAAATAAATAAGCTGTAACCAACCCAGTTGTTTCTGTACCTCACTTCCGATTTCTGTACACCACTTCCTCTTTTTTTTTTTTTTCTTTTTTTGTCTGTAAATCTTCTTCCACCATGTGGCTGCACTGGAGTCTCTGAATCTGCTGTGATTCTGGGGGCTGCCCAATTTGCAAATCATTCATTGCTCCATTAAACTCCTTTACATTTAATTCGGCTGAAGTTTTTCTTTTCACACTATTGTAGGAGCTAAGAGAAAACTTCCCCTTTACCCTCTGAAGGTTTGCTGAAAAGTCAACCCACAAAAGGCAGATTAATAGGTGAAAAGGCACCCATATTTATTAACGTGCACATGGGAGAGAACCACAGAGTGAATACCCCAACTCTCCTGTGGAGTTCAGAAACTTATAAACCATCTGGAGATTACAGAAAGAATGGGGGCTCAGAGCATGGCCCAAAACAGGTTATGCTGGTGTATCAGTCTGTTTTCACCCTGCTGATAAAGACATACCCAAGACTGAGTAATGTATAAAGACATAGAGGTTTAACGGACTCACCGTTCCACGTGGCTGGGGAGGCCTCATGATCACGGTGGAAGGCGAAAGGCACATCTCACGTGACGGTAGACAAGAGAGAATGAGAATCAAGCAAAAGGGGTTTCCCCTTATAAAACTGTCAGATCTCAAAAATAAATAAATAAAATAAAATAAAATAAAATACAACCATCAGATCTCATGAGACTTATTCACTACCATGAGAACAGTATGGGGGAAACCACCCCCATAATTCAATTATCTCCCACCGGGTCCCTCCCACAACACGTGGGAATTATGAGAATTAAGATGAGATTTGGATGGGGACATAACCAAACCATATCAGTTGGTAAACCATTTATAGTGGCAAGGCAGGTCATGGGAGGCAGAGAAGAGGAGGCTTGGCTAGCAAAGGCCACCTTGTGTAAATGAAACAAAACAGGTAGCAGCTGTCAGAATAGATGGTAAATGTTTCTTCTTTAAAGATGTCAGACTCTCAGTTAATCTTCCCTAGATCAGGACAAGGGAAGGGTTGGCTGCCTCAACGCACATCCTTTACAGATGCAAATCTCCCCACAAAAGATAGCTTTGCAGGTTGCTTCTGTTTGCTGGCCCCCTGAACAGCCATCTCAAAATATACATATTTTAGGGTCGAGTGTTTTGATTTCCTTCAATATCATTTTTCCTCCTTCATTCAAGCTTCTCCTGCTCATTTTTTTGTTTGCTTGTGTATGTAGGCTCTCTTCCTTTTTCTATACCTTAAATGCTGGTGTGCTTTGGGGTTTGGTGAACGTGCTTTTAGATTTTCTCATTCTAAATACATTCTCTAGGATTCCATTGCCTTTTAGAGGCATCGGCTTCCCAAATACATTTCTGAACTGTGATTTCTGTCAAAGATAAACAAAGCTGGAGACTAAAGCAGTAAGGACAGATTTTAATAAATAATATATGATTGCAATCAGAAAGAGGGTCCAATGTGGACTGAACTCAACTTTGATTTGTGTGGGGGTGAGTGGACATTCTAAAGGGAGAATGAAGAGTAAAGAGGGGAGGTGGGGGTGGCTACAGTAGGGTCAGGGAAGTGAAAATGACAGAGAGTTGAATGTAAATGCAGTTTGGCCGGCTGAGTCTGTTAGCTGCCAATTGAGGAAATTAGGATTCTGTCCTCCCACAGAGCCTGGGAGGCAGAGGCCCTATCCATCCTGATGATTACATTTTTCAAAAGAATGACTTTCAGGTCTTTGAGAAAACCACTTCTAAATTTAAGGAGACACACATACATCTCAAAGGGACAGAGAAAGGATTCACAGTTGTAAGTCCTTTAAGTAACCACTATAAGGAAGAAAGGTCAGGGGCCTATGTCAGGTGTTGGGTAGGACAGACAGTACATTTTTCTGGTAGCTTGGAGCTTTCCTAGGCAGGCACTTTAGGAAGGGCTCTGGTCATGGTTCGAGCGCAACCTTGAGCTGTTAGAAAGGATGTTAGTGTTGGTTTAAGTCTTTTTAGGTGGGAGAAAGAGTGGATGAGACGGTTTGCACTGAGAGTCGGCAATTTGTATAGGCCAAAGTTGAGGCCTGGTAGAGAAGAGAGCTCGGAGTGTTAGTGATGGCAACTCCTGCAGGTCTGCAGCAACCTCAATTCTTGCCTCCTCAGAAGAAGGAATTCAACCAAGGGGCACAGGCAGAGTGAGAGACTGAGGCAAGTTTTAGAGCAGGAGTGAAAGTTTATTAAAATTTTCAGGGCAGGAATGAAAGGAAGTAAAGTATACTCGGAAGAGGGCCAAGCAGGTGACTTGAGCCAGTCAAGTGCACTGCTTGGCCTTTAACGTGAGGTTTTATATATTGGCATACTTCTGGGGCTTGAGTTACTTCTGCCCTTGGGGTAGGCTGTCCGCATGCGTAGGGCCTGCCAGCACCGGGGAGGGGCCACATGCGCAGTGTGTTTACTGACATTGTGTACATGATCACTTGAGGCATTTTTCCCTTTCCAGGCGAGTGTTCCTATAAGGTTATAGACCAGTTAGACTCTACCATTTCGCCACTTAGCGTGCATCCTTCAGCCTATTCGCCCAACTCCTGAGATTTTATCAGGAAGCTAATCACCAATTTCAAGTTTTTGTGTCTCCTGGGAGATTGCCTTTCCCTAGCTCTGGTTGCAACGAGTTATTTATTTATTTATTTATTTATTTATTTATTTATTTATTTGAGACAGAGTCTTGCTCTGCCACCCAGGCTGGGGTGCAGTGGCGCCATCTCAGCTCACTGCAAGCTCCGCCTCCCAGGTTCACGCCATTCTCCTGCCTCAGCCTCCTGAGTAGCTGGGACTACAGGCGCCCGCCACCACACCGGCTAATATTTTTGTATTTTTAGTACAGACGGGGTTTCACCGTGTGAGCCACGATGGTCTCAATTTCCTGACCTCATGATTCACCCGCCTTGGCCTCCCGAAGTGCTGGGATTACAGGAGTGAGCCACCGCGCCCGACCAGAAATTGTTATTTTAGAGAGACAGCTTAACAACTCCCTGACCACCACCTGATGGGCACCTGACATTCCTGGTTGGGGCTGGGGTTGGACGGGGTGTGGGGGGGGGCAGGGGGGAGGGGGGAAGGGGGGCCTCTCCTGCCCTGCTCATGTCTGCCTAACTACCTACCCAAACAAGAGGACTCTGGCTAGAGTTTGGTCAAAGAGTGAATCTTTGTCACCTCTCTCAGGTTCCACAACCATATTTATGGTAATAGCAGCCCACGTATGCCGAATACATACTTTGTGCTGAGCATGATCCAGGAGTTTGCCATGCACTTGCTCATCAAATCCTTCTAGCAGCCCCGGTGGCCGGCAGGCACCACCATTATTGTTTACGGTCACCAAGGAGAATGCCTGGCACAGAGAGGTTAATGTCTCCAGCCCTTGCGTGGAGAAGGAAGGGTGGTCACGACATGGGACCTTGTGAAGTGCACATCCTGGACCAGTGAGCTCTGCCGATTATTCCACAGCTCTGTCTACATGCCCCTGGGCCCTCTCCAACTCAGCCCAGATGTTCCAATATAAATGACTGTTAATGAGGTTTTTCATTGTTCTCAGAGGGATTGAGTATGCATTCTCATGTATGTACGCAAGTGTGTGTTTGTGTGTTTACAGGAAAAAATAATATCCAGAACTCTGCTTCCTTTCATTTATTTTTGGTAATATTCAACTTACGGAATTTACAAATTTACAAACCTTGTGACAAAAGAAAAAAAATGAGAGCAACTTGAGTGAAAGATAGAGGGAACCTTTCTGTATTATCTTTGCAACTTTCTGCAAATCTGCATTTCAAAATAAAGTTTTTTGTTTTGATTATTCCTTTAAACTTCAACTACTAAAAAACAATAGTATTCCTTTTATTGGTTCTGCAAAATCTGCCTATCACTTCTAGGGAGTCTTGGAAAGCTGATTGCTTTCATTTCCAAACTTAATTCAATACCTTAAAACATTTTAAACTGTATTTATAAATGTAATATATTCAATTTCCTTAGTACTTCAACTGTCTACCTTAGCATATAGAGTCTTCCCTAATACAAATAACTTTTATGTATTTAAAAATGGGTAAATATATGAGCCTAAATATTTCTTAAATATCTCAATGCTTAGCAACATTACAATTTAGTCAGAAGCCTAAATCAATTCTTCACATACCCTTTTGTGTATGTGTATGTTTATGTGTATGTATGTGGAGTTAAAAAAACTTTCACTCAAATAGACTAAATTCTTTGATTTTAAAAGCCTAAATATGTAACAAAATGTTAATTCTGTAGTTTTGACTCTACTTTGCCTATCTACACGCTACATCTATGATTCTAAATCTTCCTGGATTCCACAAGGCATACCCTGTAAGTACCAGCTCAGTTCATGCAAGGCATGAGTCCTCATGCTTCAGAAGTTCCCATCATCACCAATTATTAAAACAAAACAATGATTACTGTTATTCACATTAGCTTGACAGGTGGTCTGTTTCTCAGACTGGAGGTTCCTAAGGCCCAGGGTGCTGGCTGATTCTTATCAGCCACTTACCCGGCATCCCTGAACCCCATGTTAGAGTTTCCATGTCACGGACCCGGCAGAGGAGCCAAAGAGATGCTCTTCCAGGTCGCTCGCATCATGTCCCTGGATTCAATTTACATTCAACGTCCTCATTCTTCTTTTGCGCTTCAGAAGTCTGCACCTCCCACTCAGCTTGCAGTCTGATTGGAATTTGCATTTCTCTGATCCTTGTGTTGGGACTCAGAACAGGATATCCCAAAATATGACACCTTGGCATACTGTGTATTTTAAGCTGAAGGAAATTGGGAAAACTACAAAAGCAGGAAGGTCACTCTGACTTTCTCCCACTTTTCTCCCCCAAGGCCCTAAAAAGAATCCTCTGACCTACTTCTTCTGAAAGTAGAACAGAAGATTCTTACTCCAAAGGGGTCCTGCCCTATACCAGGCGAGAAGGAATGGCACAGAGATAGGCCAAGAGGAATCTCAACAATTGGGGCTTGCTGCCGGGTGCGGTGGCTCACGCCTCTAATCCCAGCACTTTGGGAGGCTGAGGTGGGTGGATCACAAGGTCAGGAGTTTGAGACCAGTCTGGCCAACATGGTGAAACCCCGTCTCTACTAAAAATACAAAAATTAGCCAGGTGTAGTGGTGTGCGCCTGTAGTCCAGCTACTCGGGAGGCTGAGGCAGGAGAATCACTTGAACCTGGGAGGCGGAGGTTGCAGTAAGCCGAGATTGTGCCACTACACTCCAGCCTGGAAACAGAACAAGACTCCATCTCAAAAAAATAAAAAAAGAAAGAAAGAAAGAAATCAGGGCTTTCTAAGTTCCCTGAGTTTATTACCATTAGATTCCACCCACTTTGATACAAACACACTTCCCTAAAACTGCCACTCTTCCTCAAAATAGTTTCCTTTGTTTCTTTGGATCTTCATTTCTGAAGGCTCTCATATCATATAAACTTATATGAAATAAATTTGTTATGCTTTTCTCTTGTTAGTCTGTCTTTGGCTATAGGAGTGTCATCCAGGAACCTCACAATAGATGCTGAAAGGTAATGCGCTTTTGCCCCTCTACTGGAGATCTATAATTGTTTGCTGTCTGGGTCTAAATACCAGTGTATTTGTCAGGAATCTTGGATTCTTGCATATGCTTTCTCTCCTTGAACCAAACAACTCTCAGTGATGTTCAGAATGACATCCTTTTTAACTTTGTTTTCTCACATTTGATTTCGGAGGCCATCTTCTGATACCTTCTAAGCCTCCTCCAAACTTACCTTTCCCTTTTCTCCCCAAATTTAGTCAGCCATTCTCTACCCACATTCACTCAATAATTGACATCTCTTAGTTCTTTAGACCTAAACCACATACTCATTTTTTTTTCTTTAGACCTAAACCACATACTCATTTTTTTTCTTTTTTTTTTTTCTTTTTTTTTTTTTTTTTTGAGACAGGGTCTCATTCTATCACCCAGGCTAGAGTGCGGTGGTGCAATCACGGCTCACTGAAGCTTTGACCTCCCAGACTCAGGTGATCCTTGGTCCTCAGCCTCCTGAGTAGCTGGAACTAGAGGTGTGCGTCACTATGCACAGATAATTTTTTTTGAATTTTTAATAGAGATGATGTTTCACCATGTTGCCCAGCTGGTCTTGAACTCCTGGGCTTATGCGATCCACCCACCTTGGCCTCCCAAAGTGCTAGGAATACAGGCGTGAGCCACTGCACTCAGCCCATACTCATCCTTAATTCCTCTTCCTCCCACATACTCCCACTCCAACACTTTTTGATTTATGTATTTTGATTTTTTTATTTCATGCATAAAGCTACATGACTCTATATTTCTACTCAGTGGTGTAACACCAAAATAAAACCAACTTCCTTTGCAACGTTAATAATTTTTGCTTTGAATTCTGCTTTTTAAAATTAATTTTTCCTCTTAATGTTTTTCTGATAACCTGGCAAATCCATCCTTTATTTTCAATCCCTAGGTATCATTTTTATAGTATGTTCTCCTTCAATTAGTGTATAATTTTATGTATCTTTTCACTGGATAGTTTCATCCATTTTTAACATTGATTGGTGTATTTGGTCTTTCTGCTGTCCTCCTAATTTTTTCTTTCTACTTTTATGCTCATTTTACATTTCATCTTTCTCCTTTTTTCTATTAAAGGCACATTTTCCTTTTTAATTTTTAATTATGCTGATGTTAAAAAAAGTTGCTTACTACTGATACCAGCTACATCCATACAACTTACTGTTCATGTTAACATGATTTTATTATGCATTATAATTCTAGGCATGAAATTCTTGCCCAGAAAAAAACGAAGTTGCACATAACTTTATTGTTTGTTTCAGAAACTTCCTGAAAATCCATTATCTGAACAACGGACTATTTACCTTGCTCTCTTCAGAACAAGGAACAAGTGCCCCATCTTGCTATTAAACCATGGATTGCTCAAGTGGTTTCATCCAATGATTGTCCATTTTTTGAAGATTCACCTCAACATTGCCTCTCCACATCCATCAGTTCTTCACTGTTATATCACAGACTCCTAAATTCCAGTCAGGCACCCGCATAGCAAGACTTACCTTAAATCAGAACACCAAGACCCCACAGATATTCCACTTTCTCGATATCATTTAGATATATCCCACGTTTAAGTTTCCTCTTTACAGATGCTACTGAGACTGTCTTCTCTTACTGCAGTCAACAATAAACTTGACTCTTCTTGAGCTATAGGTTATTTTGATGACCTCCTTAGGGAGTCAGCAGTTAACACTTTGACAGGGACCCACTTGGATCCCCAGAGATGGCATAAAGATTAAATAAGCCTGAACACGTTTGAGATTCAACAAATGCAGAAAAAGGAAAAGTCACCTAGGAGCTTCTTCTCTTATGTAAATAAAAGCAGCAACTTCTGGGAAGCAAGGCTGCCATGAATTCTTCTTTAGAGCAGATCTAGTCCCAGGAGGAAAAACCTGCACAAAACCTACCCCAAATCCTTTCTCCAGGGGAGTTTCATGGCCCTGAAGTAGATAGAAAGTCCACTCATTCCCGTGTAAACAAATATTTTTAAAAATGTTCTTATTTCCTGTTCATTCTCCTGAAAATCCAAAATGACATTTGTTTTTCCATAAGTGCCTTTCTCTCCCTCCCCTTTAACTATTAAGATGGTATTTACGTCTCAAATTTTAACTACCTCTTTGAGTTACTTGTCTGTGAATTTGCTTGCACGTGTGTGCGTTGCACACACAAATAAACTGCTTTATTTCCCTCTTGTTAATCTGTCTTTTGTTAGTTTATTTTGCAGGCCTTAGTGACTGAACCCAAAAGAGTAGATGAAAGGCTTACTTCCTCTCCTACACTGGCCTATTTATCTTTTCCAGGCACTTCATTCTATGTTATGACTATGTTTTAATCTATTTTTCATGCTCATGTCAAAATTTTTTCAAGTCTAACTTTGTTACAGAAGATGAAAAATTAAGCAACTTTTATTTATCCTGATCCTACCTCTTTTCTAGATTTCGCTGATAGGATACGGAATTATAATGATAAAGATGATGATGCTTTTATATCATACTTGCTTTTTCAACAATTATTTTTGACATTTCCATTTGGTTTTAAAAGTATATAAACACATATGATGGAAAATTAAGTATACTTCATTTTATGCCTACCTCTTCTAGTATCTGTTGCTATAATCTGAGATTTTCTTTTTTTTTCCTTTTTTTTCTTTTTTTGTTTTGAGACAGAGTCTCACTTTGTTACCCAGACGGGAATGCAGCAGTGTGATTTCTGCTCACTGCAATGTCTGCCTCCCTGGTTAAAGGGATTCTCTTGCCTCAGCCTCCCAAGTAGCTGGGACTACAGGCGCACACCACCATGCCTAGTTGATTTTTGTATCTTTAGCAGATATGGAGTTTCACCATATTGGCCAGGCTGGTCTCAAACTCCTGACCTCAAGTGATTCACCCACTTCTGCCTTCCAAAGTGCTGGGATTACAGGCATGAGCCACTGTGCCAGGCTCAATCTGAGATTTTCAGTCCAGAAATTATTCATTTTTTCCTGTATTTTCTTCTTGTTCTCAAATTTTGAACTCAAAATTCTTTTTGTTCACTATTATTATAATATTTAATTAAATCCTACTATTAAATTATATCTTATATCTCTCTTGAGCACTACTAATTTTTCAATACCATCATTTTCCTTCTCTGAAATTCATTTTTTTTTTTTAAAGACACAGTCTCGCTGTGTCTCCCAGGCTGGAGTGCAACCTCCACCTCCTGGGTTCAAGCAATTCTCATGTCTCAGTCTCAGCCTCCTGAGTGACTGGGACCACAGGCGCAAGCCACCATGCCCTGCCAATTTTTGTTTTTAGTAGAGATGGGGTTTCACCATGTTGGCCAGGCTAGTCTTGAACTCTTGGGCTCAAGCTATCCACCCACCTTGGCCTCCCAAAGTGCTATGATTGATTATAGGTGTGAGCCATCATGCCTGGCCTTGCAATTGTTTACTTTGATGCTTTCTTATGAATAGCAGGAAGGCATCTAATTTTTCTTCAGGAAACATACCTTTATTTTTCTGCCAGGAGAATGACCTCATGAGTTTTAATGCAAAACAGACAAAGGCCATGTAAGACATACAAAATTTAACTGAATATCATTGTAAACATCTCCATCAGTTGTATAGATTTGGGAATATTATGTTAAAAAGTAACACCATAAAACTGACAAGTTTTATCCTTGGGCAGAAATTATATTTATGCCTTCAAAATTCCATCAAATTCTTAAGTCTGAGTTAGCAAAGGACAATGTAATATGCTTCAAGAGGTGGGGGGGGGAAGCAAAATCAAATAAAGTGTCCAACTTTCTTGAAAAACTAGAAGAGTTACAGAAAGATAGCGCCTAGTGAATAGACTTATGAATTAGTGAACATGTATAACTTGAATTTGAGAAAATAGACTACTTGGCTACATTCTGAAGTTACAGAAATGGGAAAAGAAAACTATAAAACAGTGCTCAGTGAGTCTCGGCAGGATAACCAGTAAAAATCCAGGAAATCTTTTGCTAATGTTCTGGATAAAACCTCTGGTCACGAATAAATTCAGTTAATTGGAATGGTAACTATTTTCCTTAAATGGCAACACATCTCTTGCACTTTAAGCATAAAAATTATGACTAACAAAACAATAGTAATACTATTTTTCTGTAAATAGTAAATGTGGACATACTGTATGCATTAGAAATATTTTAAGAAATTTAAAAATTCTTATATTTTTAATGAACGCCATTCTAACTAACGTGAGATGGTATTGCATTGTGGTTTTGATTTGCATTTTTCTAATGACTAGTGATGATGAGCTTTTCTTCATATGTTTGTTGGCTGCATAAACGTCTTCTTTTGAGAAGTGTCTGTTCATATCCTTCACCCACTTTTTGATGTTATTTTTTTCTTATACATTTGTTGAAGTTCTTTGTAGATTCTGGATATTAGCCTTTGTCAGATGGATAGATTGCAAAAATTTTCCCCCATTCTGTAGGTTGCCTGTTCACTCTGATAATAGTTTCTTTTGCCTTGCAGAAGTTCTTTAGTTTAATTAGATCCCATTTGTCAATTTTGGCTTTTGTTGCCATTGCTTTAGGAAACAACAGATGCCGGAGACAATGTGGAGAAATAGGAACATTTTTACATTGTTGGTGGGAGTGTAAATTAGTTCAACCATTGTGGAAGACAGTGTGACAATTCCTCAAAGATCTAGAACCAGAAATACCATTTGACCCAGCAATCCCATTACTGGGTATATACCCAAAGGATTATAAATCATTATACTATAAAGACACATGCACATATATGTTTATTGCAGCACTGTTCACAATAGCAAAGATTTGGAACCAACCCAAATGCCCAACAATGATACACTGGATAAAGAAAGTGTGCACATATACACCATGGAATACTATGCAGCTATAAAAAAGGATGAGTTTGTGTCCTTTGCAGGGATATGGATGAAGCTGGAAACCATCATACTCAGCAAAGTAACACAGGAACAGAAAACCAAACACCGCATCTTCTCACTCATAAGTAGGAGTTGAAAAATGAGAACACATGGACACAGGGAGGGGAACATCACACATCGGGCCTGTCAGGGGGTTGGGGGCTAGGGGAGGGATAGCATTAGAAGAAATACCTAATGTAGGTGACACATTGATGGGTGTAGCAAACCACCATGGCACGTGTATACCTATGTAACAAACCTGCATGTTCTGCACATGTATCCCAGAACTTAAAGCATATTTAAAAAAAAAAAAAAAAAACTCCAAGTTCTTAAAAAAAAAAAAAAAAAACCTGATATTTTTATGACTTTAAACATTGGTCAATGAACAGACTTGGTAAATATTCAGAAAGCTGTTTTTATTAAGCCAGGCTTTTAAAATCATTAAAGAGAGCAAATACATTAAATTTATAAAAGCTGTTGAAAATGTTATTGGTGTTTAAGCTTGTAAAAGGAACCAAATATTGTCAAAGCTCCCTTGAAAGTGATGGTTAAAATCTACTGAATTTATAAATAGAATAAATTTGTGAACTTCACTGAAAGGTTAGGAAAGAGCTAGTTTTACTTTTACATTTATAATCTTAATAAATTGAATACTAGTTCTTAAAAACCTTCTGAATAGTATTTTCTGTATGTCCTAGCCATTCTTGAGTGTAACAAAAACCTCGCATGAATATATCCTTCTTTTATCAATAATTTATCTAGTCCTTAAACATAGGTTTATTAAGTGCCTAGTTCATGTAAAGGGCAAGACATTGGGAACAGGGCAGGAAATGAGGGAGGGTTACTAGCAATATCCTCACACAGGCACACATTTTAACTACAATTACACAGGATAGCTGTCTCCCTCCCCACAAACTGCCTGTTTGTTACACTTTCTTTTTCATCAGATGGTGGTAGAGTAATCATGGATTTTGTTTGGATCTGGCTAAGAGAGACATAAATTTAGGATACATTATTTTTGGTTTTAGTGGGATATATTTAAGTGATTCATAGCTATTGATGTGTTCACTTTTTTGCTAACTGTTCTGGCATAGAAATTGCCTATTGAGATTCTCAGTGCCTACTAGGTTGACTATCCTGGCATCATGACATGAATATGCCCAGTCTTTAGCCTTGGGCAGAAATTACATTTATGTATTTAAAATTCCATTGAACTCTTAAGTCTAAGTTAACAAGGGACAGTGTAACATGCTTCAAGAAGTGGCAGAAGAAAGAAAAATCAAATCAAGTGACCAACTTGAGTGAGAGAACAGAAATTATATCAAAAAGAGATATGATCCTGACCCCAAAAGTACATGGGACATGGAGGAGAAATGACATTTGAATGTTCACAGTCAGATGCTAGCCTATGGAAAACCCTGACACAAACATCTCTATTATTAGGAATCGATAAAATAGCATAAGTGACAATAAATGTACCACACATTTTCATTTCTCTTTTGTTGAGAATTATGAGAAACAGAATTTCAGAACCCTTGAATTTATAGTGTACCATCCGCAAAGTATGAGTGCCACCATATTAAATCTCATCTCAGCTTATTTGACACATTTTGTCCTGATGAAGTCTCATGGATCCAGACAGAACAGCACACAAAACTGCCCTCAAAATAGAGATCATCAATCATAGTAGAAGAAAGACTGAATTTGCTTTCGATTCTCCCTCTAGAAAATATTATAAAATCATTGTCACATGAAGAAATGATTGAAAGTTATACCCATAAAAAAGTAGGGGAAAAGTACTGCAGAGGTTTGAGTCATAATCTACAAAAACATTAATAATATACCATGTTTCTAGACTTTGTAACATGTGGTTTTTATCAACTTTAAAATAAATTGTAACTTAGGATTTATGATTTTTTATGATTTATGAATTATTAAATGATTTATTTTCTCACTCTAAATAAAAATTTGTTCTGTACTCAATTCTGTATTCATTATTTTGTGTACTTTTCCATTTTAAAGAGGGCTGTAATAATTGTATCAGACAACAATAAACAGAATCTGTCACTAGTAGTGGACCAAACAGCTGAAGTTCTTGGGTTCATGGAACATGTTATTGCCAAGGGAAAGTACCTGTCCCTTGAAGAGTACTAGCAATATGTTTGGGCTTATAGTCTTGCTTTATTCTCTTTTTTTTTTCCTTCTAAACATGTAGGCATCATTTCATTGAATTCTGGAGGTTAGTTTTGCAGAAGGCTGGTATAACAGGAAAGATAAGACAACATAAACAGGAGGTGGGGAGGGCATTGTGAAATGAAAAAATTGGGTTTCCATGGAAGACTATGCATCATCTATAACATACCCTTTTTGGTTATCAGAGTATAGCTCTATTCCTTGATTTTGAGCTATCTTACAACTCTATAAATTGCAGATAACCAGTAAATATGCAAAGTATGTCTTATCTGGTGGAGGTCCAGACTGTCTCCCCTCCAACCCTGGGAGAAAACAGTTTGTGTCATTGTTTGCAATTCATCTTGACATTCCTTTACCTCAGATAAACTGTGTTGTTTTGACTTTCCCTTTGAACCAGTTATAACATCAGCCTGGATCCTTACTTGAGTAAAGTAAAATATTTAACACATGTTCATTTTTATATCTATATAAAAGCTGTGATTTTATCTCTTCCTAAAAATGATCTTTTACCAATAGGGAAGCCCTGTCTTAAGTCCCCCACTCCTAGAAGTCCCAGAAGGCATTGAATTTTATTTCTTTACAGATAATTTGATTTTTTCCCTCTAGACACTTAAGTAATTTTTCTTTATCTTCGAAGATATGAAAGTCATCATAGATAAAAGTTATTACTTTGTGGTGATGTGTGAATTTTAAAATATAGTCTATGGGCAGGCATAATGGCTTACACCTGTAATACCAGCACTTTGAGAAGCTGAGGCAGCAATTGAGGCCAGGAGTTTGAGATTAACCTGGGTAACATAGCAAGATCCTTGTCTCTATTTTTGTTTAAGAAGACAAGAAAATTAAAAGTAGTATACAATCTCTAATTTAAGACAAGGCAAAAAATTGCACTTTGATTTACTATTTTGAATTCTCTTGATTAGTGCTATTTGTGGATATCATTAAATATTGTTGAAATTGCAACAAACTACTGATTTTTCGAGTCAAAAAATTTTAAACCATCTTAGAGTTAGACAAAGCCTGAGAGGCATTGTACAATCCCACATTCATGTTATTTTACCTAATGCCCATTGGGTCTATTTTGATTCTTTCTGATGATATTATCATCATCTTGAATTTCAAGGAGAAATAAAATGTCTGAGGTATAATATGATATTATTTTGATCTAAGAATCGTTCAAGCAGATTATTTGACATTCTTGCAATATTGCCAGCAAAGCGTATGTGCCTTGTAAGAATGCAGTTTACAGCATTTTTAGGCTTACGGTGTCATATCTTTAACATGGTCAGGCTGTAAGTTTAAATAATGCAAGATGCTTATTTTCAGAAAATCAATGCAATGCTTCAACCCTGCTGTTTTTCTTCATCTACCCAAGACATTTTCTGTTACATTTATCACTCAAAATTCCCCCTCATAAAAAAGGAAACCATATTTTGTTTCTCTGAATCACATTATGTGTTACAATACATCAAGACTGAATCAATTCTATAGCCAAGAACGGCAAGAGTTCAAAACTATTTGCAATAGCTATCTTGATATCACCCATGACTCTAGAACCCGTCCTAGCCACCAGAGTTAATCTTCTTTTTAAAATGGAGACAAAATTCTCTAGATATATGGGTAGATACAAATACAGAAATTTAAACATGGTAACAAGTAAACCAAAAATGAAATAAATACATTATACATATTTAATTATAAAAAAGACTGAAGGTTATATACTAAACACAAAAAATTTTATCTTGATATTGAGATTACAGATTATTCCAATTTTTATATTGATACTTTTCCACACTTTACATTTTGTATAAAAAGTTCAGATTAATTTAAAATAAGAAAAAAATAGGCCAGGTGCAGAGGTTCACACTTGCAATTCCAGCACTTTGGGAGGCCACTGCATGAGAATTGCTTGAAGCTAGGAATTCAAGATCAACCTGGGAGACATAGCAAGACCCTACCTCTACCAAAAAAAAAAAAAAAATCAAAATAATTAGCTGAGCATGGAGACATGCACCTGTAGTCCCAGCTACTCCAGAGACTAAAGAGGGAGGATTGCTTGAGCCTGGGAGGTGGAGGCTGCAGTGAGCTGTGATCACACCGCTGCACTCCAGCCTGGGCACCAGAGTGAGACCCTTGTCTCAAAAATAAATAAATAAATAAATAAATAAGAAGAAGAAAAGCAAATAGCATTAATGAAATGAAAAAATTTTTTACCCTACAATAGTAGAGTCAAAATTCTTTGACAGGACATAAAGAAGATATCCACACGTGGCCCAGCCTGCTTCTCTGCCCTCGTCTATCACTGACCCACTTGCCTCACACATCTCAACTCTACACTCCAGCTACACAGAGATAATAACATGGAATCTATACCCCTTGGCCTTTTCAGAGTGATATGGTTTGGCTGTGTCCCCACCCAAATCTCATCTTGAATTGTAGCTCCCCTAATTCCTACACATTGTGGGAGGGACCAGGTGGGAGATAATTGGATCATAGGGGCAGTTTCCCCCATACTGTTCTAGTGGTAGTGAATAAGTAAGTCTCAGGAGATCTGATGGTTTTATAAAAGGAAACTCCTTTAGCTTGATTCTCATTCTCTCTTTGCCTGCCACCACGTAAGACATTCCTTTGCTCTTCCTTCATCTTCTGCCATGATTGCGAGGCCTCCCCAGCCATGTGGAACTGTGAGTCAATTAAAACTCTTTCCTTTATACATTATCCAGTACTGTGTATGTTGTTATTAGCAGCATGAGAACAGGCTAACACACACAGTCGCTCTCCCTGATTTTGTTTCTGCCTGAGAAAACCTTTTCCTTATTTTTGTCAGTGGCATGAGTTGTAACCACAGCATTTTGGCATCACCTCTTCAGTGGAAATTATCATAGCATGGCTGTCTCATTAACACATACTCCCCACTCACCTGTGGCATGGACCACTTCTTATATATCCTTGCATATCTGGTGTCTGTGTCCGACATTTAGTGTGCCCCATATTTGTTGAATAGATGAGTCAATGAGCAACAAAATCCAAAGCAAGATTATGGGAATTTTTTTCATTTTCATGCAAACCTTACTTTTAAGAGGCCTGAGTGTACTTCCTGCATCCTCCATTAAATTGCGGTCTGAATTGTCATTCTTTTCTATAAATTTGGTGAAAAAAAAAACAAATGTTTTTTCAATGTTGATGAAACTTTCCTTTTCTTCCAGAACAATCAAAAGAAACGCTCCTCTGCATCTCTGGGGAGAAAAAGGTTTTCTCTCAAGAAGTGTCCAGTCTATAAATAAAGAAAGCAATTTGTGAAACTTGCTGCAGAATCACATCTAGGTCAGAAATTATGATCCTTTTGTGTATATCTCACTTATTTTGAAGTTACTTATTATTCTGGCAAAAATACATCTTTGGAAGCTTATCTCCTGTATAAAGGAAGATGGTGGAGTCAGCATTAAAGAATTCGAGGCTTCATAAAGACTGTCTCGTGACTAGGCACTCATCTTTTGGATTAATCTGGCAGTGACGTGTTAAATAATTACCTAGCACTTTTTCCTCAAAGCACTTAAATCTCAGTACTTTCCCTTAGTACTCCGATGAGGAAGGCGATTTTATCATCCTAAAACAAATAAAAACATAGAATCCTTGTGTTATGGGTTGAATCGTGTCTTTTGAAAAGAGAAGCTAAAGTCCTACCCCCAGCACATCAGAATATGACCTTATTTAGAAATAAAGTCTAGGCTAATGTCCTACCTCCAACACCTCAGGATGTGACCTCATTTCGAAATAAAGTCACTGTAAATGTAGTTAGTTAAGGTGAGGTCATAGTTGGTAGGGTGGGCCTTTAATCCAATACAAATGGTGGTTTTATAAGAAAGGAAGAGACACAGGGAAAGAGACACACAGGGATAAGGAGATTGAAGTGATGGATCTGCGAGCCAAGGAATGCAAGGATTGCTAGCAAATACCAGAAGCTAGAAGAGGGAAGGAAGGATTCTCCCACTGAGGCTTCGGTCAGAGCGTTACCCTACTGACACCTTGATTTCAGACTTCTGGGATCCAGAACCATGAGACAAAAAAATTTTATTGTTTTAAGTCACCCAGTTTGCGGTACATTGTTAAAGCAGTCCTAGGAAACTAATACATATGGATAGATTCAGCCCATTTTGCAGAATTTTGTATCCAGTTATTGGGGAAAATAAGTCTGAGTCCAAGTCTGTTCTCTGAGCCCGTCCGTGTTTGAGTAGGAGACAATTATCACTCTCTAGTTATAATTCTCCTCTTTCTGCTATAATTGCAAGCCGTGACTATTTAGTCCTGGGAGCTGCAGGAGGTGAAACATAAATTTGTAGAGAGATAGACTTGTCTATTCCCTTAATTTCCCATTTAACCTTTTGCAAGGTTGATCTAAGAGTCAAGAACAAACCCAGTAGGGTTAAACTAGGCTATAATTTTGCATTATCGTTCATCTAGTCATTCATCTGTCCTGATGTTCTGTGAAGTAGAGATTTCTGCTTATTAACCTTTCAGCAAAAGCAGGCCTGACTTTTTGGTTAGAAGCTAAAAATATTAGAAACAATTACCTTAAATGGCACTGCATTTCAAATCTAGGAATTTGGCCTTGTAGATGTTCTTTAAGCGGTCATTTGTTACCTAAAAGATGGAATGGAGATGAGAACAAATGATGGATTAACAGGAATAAAATCTACAGATGCAAACTAGGAATTAATTTAATGCCTGTAAGTGATCAACTTGTGACATTCACAGAAAGCAAACACTGGCTATGGGAGACAGAAGAGAATCCTGGCTAAGAGTCTGGAATCTGGAGCCAAATTTTCAGTTTTAAAATCCTGGTTCGACCACTTAACAGCCTTAAGAACCTGGCCAACCCACGCAACCTCCACATGCCTCAGGTTTCTCATACATGAAATGGGAATAATAAGAGTTTCTACCTTATAGAATTGTCATAAGCTCAACAGTTCTTAGAATCTAGTTCAAGAGAAACAAATTACTGATTGTACTTTGGGACTAGTCCATCCCAGGTAGAAGTAATCACCAGAAATGATTTTCAGATCCATCCCAAACTGAGGAAGGATGCAGGACACAACTCCAGAGGTAGGACCCAGACACAGAACCAGATTGAGAACTATCTAAAGCAGGGCTGTGGCGGAAGCAGCTTTCCAATCAGACACGCCCACCAGTGTGCCAAGTCGATTTATCATTGCCACGGCAACATCCAGGAGTTGCTGCCCCTTTTCACGGCAATGATCGAATGACCCAAAAGTGACAACCCCTTCCCTAGACATTTCTGCATAAACCACCCCTTAATCTGCATGCAATTAAAAGTAGGTATGGCCCAGCATGGTGGCTCATGCCTGTAATCCCAGCCCTTTGGGAGGTCAAGGATCACCTGAGGTCAGGAGGTCGAAATCAGCCTGGCCAACATAGTGAAACTCTGTCTCTACTACTAATAATACAAAAATTAGCTGGATGTGGTGGTGCATGCCTCTAATCCCAACTTCTCGGGTGGCTGAAGCAGAAGAATTGCTTGAACCCGGGAGGCAGAGGCTGCAGTGAGCCATGATTGCGCCATTGCACTCCAGCCTGGGCAACAAGAGTGAAACTCCGTCTCAAATAAAAATAAATAAATAAATAGATAGATAAATAAAAATAGTAAATAAATACATAAATAAAAGTAGGTATGAATACGGCAGCAGAACTGCCCTGAGCTGCTACTCTCCGCCTACGGTGTAGCCCTGCTCTGCAGAAGCAGTCACAGAGCTGCAACACTGCTGGAGGGTAACACTACCTCTTCAGTAAAGCTGTTTTCTTCTACTTCCGGCTTGCCCTTCAATTCTTTCATAGGCAAAGCCAATAACCCTCGTGGGCCAAGCTCCCCTTTGGGGCTCACCTGCCCTGCATCAAAACTATCCAAGAAAACTCACCCAAACCTGCTCTTCTGACAGCAACTCCTCAACGATGTGCTTCAAAAAGCCCCCCAATCCTTCAACTCCACATATCCCCAAACCTTAAAAAGGATCAGCCCCAAACCCTGCAAAGTGCAGCCTTTTATGCTTGCTCAGAGAGACACTAAGCCTTTTCAGAACAGTTCTCCCTTGCTTGGCAATCAATAAATTTAGCCTTTTCTTTCAGATATTGGGTGTTGGCCTCTGCCTTCAACATTGCCAGGATAAATTATTGAATATAGAGAGATGATGTTGATAGGCTGCTAGATGGATAGATGTTCGGTAGGTCCCATAGACAATGCCTGGTGTATAGCAAGCATGCAATAAATATTTATCATAGTTATTACCAATTATAGTGGCCCTGACCTACTGGATGGACCAGCAGGAGGGAGACAGAAGTGCAAGATGGTAATCAGGAAGCAGGACCACCTTTGTCCAAACTCTAGTTGCCACTTAACAGCTATTTTTATTTACTTATTTATTTAGAGACGGAATCTCGCTCTGTCACCCAGGCTGGAGTGCAGTGGTACGATCTCGGCTCACTGCAACCTCCACCTCCAAGGTTCAAGCAATTCTCCTGCCTCAGCCTCCCAAGTAGCTGGGACTACAGGCACCTGCCATCATGCCTGGCTAATTTTTTGTATGTTTGATTGAGATGGGGTTTCATCATGTTAGCCAGGATGGTCTCGATCTCCTGACCTTATGATCCACCCGCCTCAGCCTCCCAAAGTGCTGGGATTACAGGCATGAGACACCGCGACCGGCCCTAACAGCTATTTAAATACAAGCAAATCACCTATGAGCCATAAGAGGGGTTGGCAAACGATAGCAGGCTAAATCCCACCTGCTGCTTGTTTTTGTAGACAGTTACATTGTTTACATAACGTCCGAGGCTGCTTTTAAGCTACAAAGGCAGAGTTAAGTAGCCGCAACACAGACTCTATAGCCCACAAAGCCTAAAATATTTATTATGTGGCCCCTTTACAGAAGAAGTTTGCCCTGCTCTATAAACCTCAAGTGCATTTATGGAAATGATGTCAACAACAGTCACTCCTTCACAGGGAGGTTGTGGATGTTCAGTGAAAGAGTATATGTCACATGCATAGGAGAGCACTTGGCAGAGTAAACACTGTTTCAAGAATTAGAAACCAGCCAGCCAAATCAGTGGCAAAAGCTACCTTTTAAAGAAAGAATGAATTTGAATGATTTTAGATGAGGCATGACTCTTGAATTTGGCTGCAAGCCTCACCTTTTCTCCTTTCTTTAAAATCAGGCTGATTTCCACCCGCCTGGCTACTGTAGCCATTTAAAGACAAATACATGGATCCAAATATTAGCCATTACTCTTCTTCTCTTATTCTTTTTCTGGGGGGAGTTCAGGAGGGTCAGGGTAACCCCTGGAACCAGAATAAGTTTAGAGAGACTTCCCCTTTTTTCTTCTAAGAGGTCACTTAAAATCTCATGAATGCTCATTTCTAATTCTATGCCCACTTTTTTTTTTTTTTTTTTTTTTTTTTTTAAGAAGTATCTCGCTCTGTTGCAGGCAGGAGTGTGGTGGCAGGATCACAGCTCACTGCAACCTTGAACCCCTGAGCTCAAGTAATCCTCCCACCTTAGCCCCCTGAGTAGCTGGGACTACAGGCGTGCACTACCAGGCCCATCTAATTTTTTTTTTTTTTTTAGTGTTTAGTAGAGGCAGGGTCTTGTTCTGTTGCCCAGGCTGATCTCAAACTCCTTGCTGGGCTCAAGCAATCTTCCTGCCCCAGCCTCCCAACATGCTGTTATTACACATGTGAGCCACTGTGCTTGGTCCTAAATATCTTTTTTTAAAAAGAGAACAGTTTTCACACAGTAGAAGCACAACACATGCAATTTAAATTAATTAACAACTAGCACCTCTTACATGTCTGGCACTGTTTTAGGTACTGGAGAGAGTAACTTTCAGTAGGATGGGTACGGCAGCCTCCCCTGGGGAGAAATATCTGAGCTGAGTAACTTGTGGAAGGGGTGCAGAAAAACATGTTGCAGGAGTCAAGGCCTGGGGCTGAGTGAGTTTGACCGCTTCGGTGAAAGGCTAAGTCAGGGGCAGCTGAAGCAACAACACAGGGAGTGTGACATGGGACAGAGCCAGGCAAAGCAGGGACCCTGGTGGCGTTAAGGGGTTGGACTTTTCTTCTGGGTACCATGAGAAACTGCCAGATCTTTTAAACATTAAAAAAGAGAGAGAGATCGAGATTTGACTTCCTTTCTTCGAAGATCTCTCCGGGTACTCTTTGCAGAATGAATGAATGAATGAATGGTAGCCAGTTTTCTGTGTTCATTATTAAAAAGTCAACAGGGAAGGGCTTAGCAACTCAGCTGAAACCAGGAGGCAAAAAAGCCCATCTGAAACTTTCCCGTGAGGAGGGCCGGGTGTCCTCAGCTACTGTGTGCCAGACACGGAAAAAGAAGACGCCAACTGGGCGATGAGCCGATCTGGAACTGCAGCAGGTGGTGCAACCCTCCTTCCAAAATGTTCTTTTAAAAAATCTGTTGTGCAAATATTTAATTAAACTCTTGAGGTTCTCACTAGAAATAGCCACATCTACATTCAAACATGTGGAAATTTTTCAGTGTCTACTTTAAAAGAATCTAGACAACAGATCCTTTCCTATCATGTGTTTTTGTGAATTCTAGCAGGGTAGGATGTACTTTGAAAACGTTTTGACCAGAAGGCCTTGGCATTGCCTTTAAAATTAAATAACGATACAGACTGGAACTCTTTGGCTGGATCTAGACGCATAATTGGACTGTCCCATTTTGACTTGCTTGCCCAATTCAATCATTCAATTAATATTAGTTTGGCTATTACGTATTTTAAAACAGTCACAATAAATGAAGTATCGTACTAGACACGTAACATTGCATTTTATCCTAAGAAACCCCTATTATTATTAATAACATTTAAAAAGGAAATATTGCCATTTGCAACAACATGGATGAAGCTAAAGGACATTAAACTAAGTGAAATAAACCAAATACAGAAAGACCGCATGATTTCACTTATTTGTGGAATCTAAAAAAGTCAAACACATAGAGGCAGAGAGAAGAATGGTGGTAGTTGGGGGAGGAGGGAAGAAGGGAAAATAGAGAGATGTCAGTCAAGGGATAAAAGGTTTCAGTTACGGAAAATGGCTGAACTCTGGAGACCTAAGGTACAGTATGGTGATTGCCAACTGCTGATTGTAGTGTAGAGTGACCATATTGTGTACCTGAAATTTGCTGAGGGTAGATCTTAAGTGTTCTTGCCACCAAAGAAAAATGAAGCAAAAAGAAAAAAAATGGGAACTATGTGGACTGATGAATATGTTAGTTAGCTTGGTTGTGGTCATCATTTTACAGTGTATGAATAAATCAAAATATCAATTTGTATATTTTAAATACATAATTTAAGGCCATATGTACACTATATATGTAATTATTATTTGTCATTGATATCTCAGTAAAGCTGGAAAAAATACGAATGAATGAAACCATGAGAAGGGCTTAGAGTCGTTCTTCTCAGGAACTGTTAGATAAAAGTATCATTAGTGTCAGTTCATCATTATTACTGCTATGACTGCTATATTGTTTTTGCTGTTACTAACTCAATCAGTATATAATGAAACTAAGGCTCAGAGAAATTAAGGAAATTTCTGAGGTCAAACACCAGGGTAAGAATGGAAATCTCAGAGTCTGACTAGAACCTAGAGCCATACTCTCAACCACCAGAACCTACTGGATCTACAATAATTCTCTAGTTTAAGTATATTATTATTTGGGCCAATATTTGAACCAGTTGCCTAGATGGATCCATCTTTGATGTCCCTTTAAGATTTACTACATACAAATAAGTGTGTACGCGCGCGCGCGCACACACACACACACACACACACACACACAGAGCTGTCCACATAAAGATTCATAGTTCTGGGGACACTTAGGAACTTTAGTAAATGACAATTATAGACTGTGTGATAAATGTGCTTGGCAAGTAAAAACACCAAGAAGTTTTTTTTAAAGCCTTTAAAAATATATTGTAGACCTAATAGTGTACAATAATTCTCAATGAAAAATATCCCATGATTATATTCCCATTCATAACAATAAATTTTTTAATGTTGCCATTGTCATTTCCATAGGGGCAAGATTTTCTGTGCAAAAGCCCGGAGAATTTTCCAAGGATGTTTTCTGATAAATGTACAATTTCTTTCCTTCCTTCCTTCTTTCCTTCGTTTCTTCCTTCCTTCCTTCCTTCCTTCCTTCCTTCCTTCCTTCCTTCCTTCTTTCTTTCTTTGCTTAGCACAGGTGGTTTCTTCAACAAGGTCTCAGGAAGGCAAAATAGGATTATTTCAGTAGGAACATATGCAGAAATTAAAAATCTGCAAATTACTGTCAATATGGTGAATATTATTAAAAGGGGAAAAATAATGCTGACTAAAGCTGCAAGCAAACAGACTGTGCCGAATGCTGGGCTGTGTCCCCCACTGAGAAACGTAGCATTCATTTTGCTTGTTTGGGATTTTTGTGACAGGTTTCAGGCACGCAAACAGCTTTCGCTCCACTACCTTCTACTTTCTGCCAGTTGACAGCATATGCCACGAGGACCTTCTCCCTACTCTGTTCAGTGACTCAGGAACACGCCAGGCTTGAGTCAGATTACAGAATCATTCCCACTTGTCCTCTTTTGTGCTCTTTATTTAAAGTTCACTGAAGTAGAGCTGTTTGCCAAATTAATTGGCAGGCTCTGTATCCATCTTCAACTAGGCTGGTGTAAACGACAGAATCCTTTTCATTGCTACCCCTGGGTAACAACCTAGGCAGTCACCACTTGCTTTAGTGATGATGGCAAGCCAGGTCATCCTGCTTCCTCAGTGCCCTTGTCTAAATGCCAGAGAGAAACTGGGGTAGAAGGATGCCAACCCAAAGGTCAACAACTTTTTTCCTATGTCACATTATGCTATGGTCTGGCTGTTCGTTCATGTATTCATAGTCACGTATTCATATGTTCATATTCAAAATTCCTATGTTGAAACTGAATCACTAATGGGATGGTACAAGGAGATGCAGCCTTTAGGAGGGGAGCAGGTCATGATGGTGGGAACCTCATGAGTTAGATGAAAGTTTTTATATAAAGGGCCCCAGAGACGCCCTCGCTCCTTCTGTGAAGCGAAGACACAGCGAAAAGATTGTGCCTATGAATCAGGAAATGGGCCTTCATCAGACACTACATCAGCTGGTACCTTGATCTAAGACTTGTTAGTCTCCAGATCTGTGAGAAATAAAAGTTTGTTGTTTATAAGCCACCCAATTTATGGTATATTGTTACAACAGCCTGAAAGGACTAAGACACAGAACCTCAATTTTATTCAATTGTCTGGCAGAGATTCCTCAGGAAAGAGAGAAGCAGACCCCAATCTAAGGGTGATCATGTGACCCAGGTGTGACAGAAGAGAAATAAAAGCAAAAATCTCTGGGGGCGCACTGGGAGAATGAGTTCCCACCAGATAAGAGGATGGAGTTGGAAAAGAAATACTCTGCACCACTCCTCCTTGCTTTCAAAATTGTTGGGTAAAGACACCGTGCTAAGAAGTTTCAGGACTATCTTGTAACTGTGAGTGGAGGGTTTAGAGAATCGCAGGAAACTGACCTGGAGCCTAAGGTTGAACTACTGAACCATCACCAGCAAAATCACCTTTCTCTAGAACTCTGTTTTATGTGAGAAAGTAAAATACTCCTTTTAAGAGCTTGGCAAGTGAATATTCTTGCTTGTAGCCAAAATAACTCATACTCTTTTTTTTTTTTTTTTTTTTTTTGAGACAGAGTCTTGCACTGTTGCGCAGGCTGGAGTGGTGCAATCTTGGCTCACTGCAACCTCTGCCTCCCAGGTTCAAGTGATTCTTCTGCCTCAGCCTCCTGAGTAGCTGGGACTACAGGCATGCGCCACCATGCCTAGCTAATTTTTGTATTTTTGGTAGAGACATGGTTTCAGTATATTGGCCATGCTGGTCTCGAACTCCTGACCTTGTGATCTGCCCGCCTCAGATTCCCAAAGTGCTGGGATTACAGGAGTGAGCCACTGTGCCCAACTAGAATTCATACTCTTATACCAGTAGAATTGACCCTTGAACAACACAGTTTGAACAGCACAGGTCTACTTATTCGTGAAATTTCTTCTGCCTCTGGCACCCTTGAGACAGGAAAACCAACCGCTTTTCTTCCTCCTCCTACTCAGCCTACTCAGCATGAAGATGATGAGGATG
Source organism: Macaca fascicularis (assembly GCF_037993035.2). Lineage (NCBI taxonomy): Eukaryota > Metazoa > Chordata > Mammalia > Primates > Cercopithecidae > Macaca > Macaca fascicularis. The sequence continues at coordinate 110,490,924 of NC_088384.1, read as the reverse complement.
AACATCTTTATGATGATTCACTTCCCTGTGATGAATCATCAATTTATTTTCCTTATAATTTTCTTAATAACATTTCTTTTCTCCAGTTACCTTTATTGTAAGAATACAGTATATCATCTATATAACATACAAAATACGTGTTCATGGACTGTGTATGTTATTAGTAAGGTTTCCAGTCAACAGTGGGCTATCAATAGCTAAGTTTTTGGGGAATCAAAGTTATACCTGGATTTGCAGCTGCACGGGCGGTCAGTACCGCTTACCGCCTTGTTGTCCAAGGGTCAACTGTACTCTGATTTCCTGTTGTTCCCTGCCCTTTTATAAAACTGTGTGAGATTAAATTTGCTGCAATTTCTTGTATCAATCCCAAGGAACTGGCTCTTCCAAAGATGGTTCTTTTCCCTCTGAGGTGAGCTGAAAATCTGAGCGGGAAGGAGCAGTGGCCATGGGCTCTGAATATCCCTGCACGTTCCTGCTGGCCACGCCAAGAATGAAGGCCCTGACTGCTCTTGACCCAGGTCGCTTTTCAGGGTTCTGTTTGCAGTCAGAAGCTTTGAGGGATGAGGTAATTTTTCCTCCTAGACAACAGCTAGGCTTACTTCCTGCTCACTGTTGTAACAGCAGTGAATTCCTCAAGCTCAATATTTCTCAGTTGCAATGCAAGCCTGTTTGGTCCCCTCTATGCAGACAACCCTGGTCCTCCCAACCATGAGACTTGGAGGGCAGTAGGAGCCAACACAAACATGAGGCTCATGATATTTGCTGTGCATAATACAGTCTTTTGTTTCTAACCCAAAAGCGTCATGTCTTCTGCCAGCTGTATGAAACTTTGTCTGCAAGTAGGATCAAACCTCAGACCCTTTACAGTCTGGACAGGCCTGTGGAGGAAAATTCCCTCCTTAGATGAGAGTCAGATGCTTTCACACCCTGAGGCTGTGGTTTTCACTCCCATCATCCCTTCTGTGAAAATCTACAGCTTTTGTTTCCTTAAAGTCATGATAATGTGCCACTTAAGGGCATATTCTTTGTAGGTTCACTGAATTAGTGTAGGATCTGCCACTTACCAACTAGACGACTATGTGAAACTTTTTAAACCTCTCTCAGCTCTAATTTCTTCATCTGAAAAATGGGAATAATAATAGCACCTTTTCAAAATATCATTGTGAGTTTTAATATTCTTCAAGCACGAGTGCAACATCTAATGAATTGTAAGCAATCTCTATGGCTTCTTACCAAATATTAAGTGCCCAAAATATATTGTTTTAATGTCCTAGGGGAAATCTGGCTAGATCTTTCCTATTACAACTCTTCTGCAATATCCAGGCTTTGGATGCTAATGTATTAATGTAATGAAACTACACACTGGTTTGTAAATGTTCAGTCTATAAGCAGCTTATTACCAGTTTATACGAAATCTGAAAGAATCATTGCATTCTTCACAATGTCTATCACAGTTATTGGCAGAGAGTACGTGTTTCTTAAGATGAATTTATTAATATATTGGTTATAAGAAAAAGAAAAATATTTTCGTTATGAAAAAGCAATATGTTAGCATTAACCTATCATATAGAAATGAAGGCAAATACTTATAGTCTATTTTAGTAAGTGTATCATATGGAAAAGAATAAGAGAGGCAAGAAAAACTACGTAGGTTAAAAATAGGGGTTTATTTTTCTTCTCATTTTTCTTATTTCGATAGGTTTTGGGGAACAGGTGGTGTTTAGTTACATGGATAAGTTCTTTAGAGGTGATTTCTGAGATTTTGGTGCACCTGTCGCCCAAACAGTACACACTGTAGCCAGTGTGTAGTCTTTTATCCCTCACCCCCTCCCACCCTTCCCCTCAAGTCCCCAAAGTCCGTTGCATCATTCTTATGCCTTTGTGTCCTCATAGCTTAGCTCCCACTTGTAAGTGAGAACACACAACATTTGGTTTTCCACCCCTGAGTTACCTCACTTAGAATGATGGTCTCCAACTCCATCCAGGTTGCTGCGAATGCCCTTATTTTGTTCCTTTTTATGGCTGAGTAGTATTCTATGGAGTGTGTGTGTGTGTGTGTGTGTGTGTGTGTGTGTGTGTGTAATCACATCATATTTTCTTTATCCAGTCATTGAATGATGGGCATTTGAGTTGGTTCCATATTTTTCCAACTGCAAATTGTGCTGCTATAAACATGTATGTGTCTTTTTTATATAATGATTTCTTTTCCTCTGGGTAGATACCCAGTAGTGGGATTGCTGGATCAAATGGTAGATCTACTTTTAGTTCTTTAAGAAATCTCTGACTGGGCGCAGTGGCTTATGCCTGTAATTCCAGTACTTTGGGAGGCCGAGGCAGGCAGATCACCTGAGGTCAGGAGTTCAAGACCAGCCTGGCCAACATGGAGAAACCCCATCTCTACAAAAAATACAAAATTAGCCGGGCATGGTGCTGCATGCCTGTAATACCAGCTACTTGGGAGGCTGAGGCAGAAGAATCACTTGAACCCGGAAAGCGGAGATTGTGGTGAGCCAAGATAGTGCCATTGCACTCCAGTCTGGGCAACAAGAGTAAAACTCTGTCTCAAAACAAAACAAAAAAAGAGAGAGACAAAGAAATCTCCACACTGTTTTCCACAGTGGTTGTACTACTTTACATTTCCACCAGCAGTGTAAAATTGTTCTCTTTTCCCCAAATCCATGCCAACATCTATTCATCTATTTTTTTTTTAATGTTTAAATTATGGCCATTCTTGCAAGAGTAAAGTGGTATTTCATTGTGGTTTTACTTTGCATTTCCGTGATAATTAGTGATATTTAGCATTTTTTCATATGTTTTCGGCCATTTGTATGTCTTCTTTGGTTATTGTCTTTTCATATCCTTAGCCCACTTTTTGATGGGATTATTTGGCTTTTTACTTGCTGATTTATTTGAGTTCCTTGTAGATTCTGGACATTAGTCCTTTGTCAGATGCATAGTTTGCTAAGATTTTCTCCCACTTTGTGAGTTGTGTGTTTACTCTGCTGATTATTTCTTTTGCTTTGCAGAAGCTTTTTAGTTAAATTAAGTCCCATCTATTTCATTTGTTTTTGTTGCATTTGGTTTTGGGTTGTTGGCCACGAAGTCTTGCCTAAGCCAATGTCTAGAAGGGTCTTAGATTTAAGTCTTTGATCCATCTTGAGTTGATTTTTGTATAAGGTGAGAGCTGTGAATCCAGTTTCATTCTTCTGCATGTGGCTTGTCAATTTTCTCAGCACTATTGTTGAATAGTGTGTCCTTTTCCCACTTTATGTTATTGTTTGCTTTGTCAAACATCAGTTGGCTGTAAGTATTTGTCTTTATTTCTGGGTTCTCTGGTTCTCTATTATGTTCCATTGGTCTATGTGCCTATTTTTATACCAGTGCCATGTTGGTTTGGTGATTATAGCTTTATATTATAGTTTGAAGTAGGGTAATGTGATGCCTCCAGATTTGTTCTTTTTGCTTACTCTTGCTTCGGCTATGTTGGCTCTTTTGGGTTCCAACAACTATGGGCTTATTTCTCTTTTATTTAGCTGAAGGCCTGAAAGTAGATAGTCTAGATAATGCAGATTATTTTTACATCTCAGTCTCCTGTTTTTCAGTTTTCACTGTTTCTATTGTATGGTTTTGCTCTAAAGCTTGCATCATAATAACTATATGGCTGCTGCTGTTCCAGCCATTACATCTACATTCTAGCAAGGAAAAAGGAGAATGGACAAAAGAGTACCGAAAGTTAAGTTCTTTAGGTGTTTCTCATGAAGTTCTACTAAGAGACTTCCATTCGTAGCTCACTGGCCTGACCTTGCCATATGGCAAACCCTATCTTCAAGGGATGATGAGAAACATACACTTTTAGTGGATATGTTGTTGTCCTCATCAAAACCACGGCTTGTCTTAGTAAGAAAGAAGAGTTGAAGAATTATTGAGCAGGCAACTTCTGCCCTAATAAGGTACAATAAGCCTCAATTTCCTTTAATATTGAAGACAGACATACAAGATTGTTTGGATCAGAAATGGAAGATAAGCATTTTATATGGTATAATTTATTACTTTAAATTCACATAACACTATAGATTTATTCTCAAATACTTTGAAAAATAAAACACTTAAATTCGGGACTGTTATCTAAAAGATGGAAATGGAATAATGAAGCAAGTCAAATATCAATATTATCATTTTAGCTGTTTAATAATGATGGCTATTGAATGCTAAACATTTAATAGTAAAGGTAGTATGATATTGGAAGATACTATTAAATTATTAGATATTATGGCCCACCTGGTGAGCTTAAATATAATTTTTAAAATAAATCTAACAGTGAAAATTATTGAGAAGGGTTGATTTTGAAAGTGGGCATTGTCACTTAGCACCATTGATTGAATGATGATGATAATGGTGCTGGAGATGATGATGCTCATGGTGCCAGGTGTGATGATGCAGACGTAGTACTGGTTTCAGGTGTGGTAGAGATGGTAGCTAACATAAAATTGGAGCCTAATATGTGCCCATCCCTGTCCTAAGCACTTTACACATACCACCTCATTGAAGACTCACATCCATCCTATGAAACAAATAAAAATTTTTACTCCCTTTTATAGATAAATGAAGAGAATAAATCATAACGCGAGGACATTTGCTTAGTTAGAAATTGAAGTCTGACTCCAGAGTCTGGCTCTTAATTCCCATATTATACTACCTGTCTGAAGGGATGAGGAAGGAAAGAGCAAAGAGGATGATGAAGATCTGAACCTTTATCACAATCTACTAATCTAAATTGGTAGATTTTTATCCATCTTGCTCTGCCCTCACTTAAAGACTTGTCAAGACTCCTCTGCCTTTCCTTGGTACTGGAACAATAAGAAAACCCACAGATGAACCAGGTCAAGGAAGAACCTTTATTAGTGTGTGTATGAAAACACCAAATGCATCAAGAAAGACAATTTATGGAGAACCACATTCTGGGATTGAAATTGGTGAATATAAGCGCCCTTTTTGTGGTTTACAATAACCAGTGAACACATTTGGTTCTTTCTGTGATCCCCTTCAGATACAAGGGGTCTTCAAAAATGTCATGAAAAATATGTATTATGAAAAAGCTATATATGGATTTCAAAATTTTATTTTGCACCAAAATAAAATTGTACTAATTTGTTATCAAATGTCTGAACGGGATCTAGTTTGAGGCACTAAGAATGGTAAGACATCAGTTTGAAAAAGAGCCCCATCAGAGAAACATGAATTCTGCTAAAATTGAAGCAAGAACAAACATTGATCATGAAGCTTCTCTGGAAGAATGGTGAAATCACTGATGCTTCCTGCAAACTTTATGAGGACAATCCCGTAAAGAAATCAGCAGTTTACAAATGGACAAGTTGTTTTAAGAAAGGACAAGACAATATGGAAAATGGAGCCTGCAGTGACAGGCCATCCACATCAATTTGCAAGAAAAACATTCATCTCATTTGTGCCCTAATTGAAGAGGACTGATGATTAACAGCACGAACTACTGCCAACACCATAGACATCTCAATTAGTTCAGCTTACATAATTCTAACTAAAAAACTAAAGTTGAGCAAACTTTCCACTCAATAGGTACCAAAACCATTGCACCCAGATTAGTTGCAGCAAGAGTAGAGATTTCAATGAAAATTTTAAACAAGTGGGATCAAGATCTTGAAGCATTTTTTGAAAGAACTGTAACAGGAAATGAAACGTGACTTTAAAAGTACAATCCTGAAGACAAAGCACAATCAAAGCAATGGCTACCAAGAGGTGGAAGTGGTCCAGTGAAAGCATAAGTGGACCAGTCAAGAGCAAAGACCATGGCAACAGTTTTTTAGGGGATGCTCAAGGCATTTTGCTTGTTGACCTTCTGGAGGAAAAAATAATGATAACATCTGCTTATTATGAGAGTGTTTTGAGAAAGTTAGCCAAAATTTTAGTAAAACAAAACAAAACGAAAAAAAATGCCCAAGAAAGCTTCACCAGAGAGTCCTTCCTCTTTACACCAATGGTCCTGTTCATTACCCTTATTTTAAAAAGGCAATTTTTAAAGACTTTCAATGGGGAATCAACAGGCATCCATCTAAGAGTTCTTTTTCTTTTTTCGAGATAGGGTCTCACTCTGTCACCAAGCTAGAGTCCAGTGGTGTGATCACAGCTCACTGAAGCCTCAACCACTTGGCCTCAAGCAATCCTCCTACCTTAGCCTCCCAAGTAGCTGGAACTGCAGGCACATGCCACCATGCTCAGCTAATTTTTTAATTATTTGCAGAGATAAGACTTCACTATGTTGTCCAGGCTGATCTCGAACTCCTCTGCTTGAGCAATTCTCCCACCTTAGCCTCCCAAAGTGCTGGGATTAGAGGCATGAACCACCGTGCCCTGCCAACTTAGAGTTCTGATTTGGCTCTTGCAACTTTTACCTAGTGCCTAATCTTTATAATATCTGTAAAGGGTACCCATTTTTCTTCAGTTAATAATGTAAAAAAGATTGCATTGATATGGTTAAATTCCCAAGACCCTCAGTTCTTTAGGGATGGACTAAATGGCTGGTATCATTGCTGACAAAATTTTCTTAAACTTGATGGAGGCTATGTTGAAAAATAAAGTTTATATTTTTTATTTTTATATTTTAATTCAATTTTTCCATACACTTTTTGAAGTCCCCTCATATTTATAACATCCAAAAGTCAACTTTGTATCACAACTAGAACATTATTGTGATGGGCACTGGTTTTGAGGAGGGAGCAATATTTAAGCAAGGACTACTTTTTGAAGTAGTTTATTAATTGTTGCTTTATATTATATAAAATTATTATATAACTTTTACTTTCTCCTCAACCACAGATTCCTGATAAAGATATCTGAGATATGAGATGTGAAGATCCTCATATGTTAGTGGAAAATAAGAAACTGTTGTTTTTAACTTGCATTGTTTGATTAATAATGTACCATAAATATGTTCCATTTTATTAAATATCATTGTACATATTATATATATTGTGAATTTATATATATAGTGAGGATATACTATTATACATTTAACAATACATACTGCTAGACTCTTTGACTCTAAAAAATTAAATTGTTATTAATGAAGCTACATTACATAGATTTATAATTAAATCTTTGCCCAAATCTTTAATTATTTTAGATAATACGTTTCTGAAGCATGAAATTATCATGTTAAAGGATTTGTATGTGGTAGGAAAAATTCTAAATAAGTAGTTTTAAATTAGCATTTATTGGAAAATTGCCTTCACAGACTCCATAGATGCACTGGAACTTGAATCTCAATTTATGTCCATTGGCTCTTCTATCCCAGGTATGTATTGTTGCTACAGAAAATGGAAGCTCCTCAGGCCAGCTATCCTCCTGTAAACACTTTTTATCCAACTACTGTTTTATGTTTCTCTACCTCCTTCTTCTTCCCCTCTTCCAAAACCTTGTGCTCCTTGGAAAACCGGCTAAATCATTACCATGTATGCCACTACTTCCTCAATCTACTTCCTTATCACCTGTTCTATTTATTGGTATCCACTGGAGTCTTTGTATTTCTGTAGAGCATTGAAGGAGAGTGATACTTTCTTCCACACCCCAGTTTCCACAGGCCAAGCCATGGCTCAGCACTGTCCTAGCTTGTCTCCAGCCATTGCACCATATCCAGATGTAAAAGTACCCTTTCCTTTAGGAGTCATAGCATCTGCTATCTGTCCAACTGTCTCACCTTCTTTCCTTGTTAATAATCTTGCCTCACACAGAAGCCAGAGTCATGTCACTCTTTGTCTAAAAAACCTGATGGCCCCCATTACCCACAGAGTAAAATCTGAAATCCTTACCACAGCCGGTGAGGCCCTAAAATATTTATGCTCCATTCTCATTTGTTGCTATTCTCCAAGTACCCTCTAAACTCAGAGCTTGAAGGTCACACTTTCATCTGCTGGAACACACTTCTGACACATGGCTCACTCTTTTACCTCCTGAAAGCCTTGGCTTAAGCATCTTCTTATCATAGACATCTCCTCTTTCTACCCTCACCTCCTTCTCTGTTTTTTTATCCCTACTTTATTCTTCTTCATAGTCCTTGTGCTCCCGGCCAACCCATGGCATATATGAAATGGCACATATCCATGAAAGCAGAGGCATTTTTTGTTTTATTCAATGGTGGATCTCCAGTGTCTTCAGTCTCTGGCACAGAAAGGGTGCCAATCAATATTCATATAAATATATAAATGAAGAACGATAAGTTATATACTTATCATTTGGCCTCTCATCCACATTTATTTTACATTTTGACAATCCCTCTCTATACTATGATTACGTTTATTTTCTTGTCTTGCAAAATAGACTATATACTTCCTAAAGGTTAGGAGTCTGTTCTATTTTTCTCTCATATAAACTTAGGAAAAACCTGACATATGATAGATATTCGGAAAAATATTTGTTGAACTGAACTACTCTCCCTTTCAGACCCTTTCTTATCTTCCCTGTTCTATTATTCCAATTTTGCAGAGAAACTAAAGCCCAGTGAAGTTCAGAGAATTTCCCAAGCTGGTAAATGGCTGAGCCATGAGTTTAAACTCAAGTATCGCTCCACGTCTACTTCTTTTTTTTTTTCTTTTAATGTTGTTTTTCCTACTAATGGCCTATCCTAATCTTGAATTGATATATACAGAAGCTTCTAGCATTATGCACATGCTGTGAAAAGTTATGCTTGAGACCTTGGGATCCTTAATTTGTCAAATGTTTGGAAGAAAAATATACTGCTCTAATTATAGAATGCAGATGGCTCTTTGAAAACTTACAAACTATGTCATTTAGCAAAGTAGAACATAAGAGAAACATGCTTTATGAAGTGGCCTTATTTTCTTAAAGGGACAATTTTTGTGAATCTTACTTCAAAGGGCATAAACAGGATGCCTACACAATCTTGATTATAAGAATACCTTAAGTAATCCCATTAAACACTGGTTACAATAATTTTAACCCTCAATTATGAAAGTGGGTCTTTCTAATTATAGGCAACATTCAGCATTTGGGACCAAGTTATTGCTGGTTATGTAAGTTGCAGATCCAACCAAAGCCAAATATACCCTAGCTGGATTTTACCCCACATTTTTAAATTTCCAATTATATTGTGATAGCATCAGCAGCACTACCCTCTGCAAAAATTTAAAACCTCATGACTCAAATTAATCTACAGGGAAACTTCCAGAAGCAAGGGAAAAAAATGTGAATGAGGACGTGGTTCAGTATCAAAGCCAAATATCCTGAGGAAAAGCTCTTAAAAACACAAGTAGCCACGAACAACGGGATTCTTTATTTCTTTATGAATTTCCTAGAAGTGACGCAAAGTTTCCCAATTCTTCCATTTCCTCTGTGGAATGCCCAGTAACTATAACCATCATAGTGAAACATGTTATCACAATTCCCATTTCACCCACAAAGCATGGCGTAAAGAAAGTGGAGAGAGTAAATAACTGAATCAATTAATTAATTCCACAAATATATATTAAGCAGTGAATAAGACCAGAGATCCTACCTTTGGGTTGGTGCCATGCACCTATAATCCCAGCTACTAGGGAGGCCAAGGCAAGGGGATTGCTTGAGCCCAAAATTTCAAGACCAGCCTAGGCAGCACAGCAAGACCCTTGTGACAGTTCATACTGAGTGTCAACTTGATTGGATTGAAGGATGCCAAATATTGTTCCTGGGTATGTCTGGGAGGGTGTTGCCAAAGGATATTAACATTTGAGTCAGTGGACTGGCAAAGGCAGACCCACTCTTAATCTGGGTGGGCACCATCTAATCAGCTGCCAGTGTGGCCAGGATATAAAGTGGGCAGAAAAACGTAAAAAGTCTAGACTGGCCTAGCCTTCCAGTCTACATCTTTCTCCTGTGCTGGATACTTCCTGCCCTTGAGTATCAGACTCCAAGTTCTTCAGCTTTAGGAGTCAGATTTCCTCTCCTTGATCCTTAGCTTGCAGACAGCCTATTGTGGGACTTTGTGATCATGTAAGCTAATACTACCTAATAAGCTCCCCTTTAGAGATATATATATATATATACACACACACACACATATATATATATGTGTATATATATATATACACACACACACACACACACATCTGTCCTACTAGTTCTGTCCATCTAGAGAAACCTGACTAATATAACCCTGTTTCAACAACAAAAAATAAAACCAAATATCGCACCTTTGTAGAGTTTATATTCTAATTGTCCTTAACTGATTATAAAATCCACTCAAGAGTATTTTAAAATTAAGCTTGTCAACTATCTAACATGGTGAAAAAAGACTGATGCTTAAAGTATAAATTTGCTAGTTTCCCAAAATTTTGGATATGAAGTGACTTCAGGTGTTGAACGTTTTTTAAAAAAAATTGATGCCTTTATTTTCATATGTATCTGAAAAATATTGTTTATCCATTTAAGCCAGTGACATATTATATTTGTATTAATTTATATATAATATATATTCACATATATTTACATATGAAAAGAAAAAAAGAACTTTTCCATTTAAAGAAAAACATTAAATAAATAAGAATAGAAATAATATGATACATGGATACAGCAAAACTTGGGAAGATGACACATAAATGACCAAAGTTTTGCAAAGACTAATCTCTTCAGAAAGTGATTTAAATGTACATAGTTCCAAATTGGAGGTATGCAAATGCTTGACATTAGAAAAAAACTGCTTAAGTCTAGAGGGCTTATTTTATCAAACACAAGAATTCATATACATATATGAACATATACATATGTGTATATGTTGAAATAATTGTGCAATACTGATTAGGCGCTTATTACATTCCAGGCATTGCTCTAAGCATTTCACATATTTTATATCTTTAATACACACAACCAAATTATAAAATAGATAAAATTATTGTTTTCATTTTGCAGTTTAAGAAATTGGCACAATAAGAAAAAGTAATTAGAAGCATAAGAATTAGAAAAAAGGAGGCAAAACTATGCCTATTTTCAAATGACATGTTTTTTTGCGAGAGGTCAAAATACTTTTAATTTTTAATTTCTTAATTTTTTAATTTTAGTTTTTATTTATTTAGAATTTTAACTTTTATTTTAGATTCTGGGGTACATGTGCAGGCTTGTTACCTGGCATATTGCATTACTCCAAAGTTAGTGGTGCAATTAATCCTATAATCCAGGTACTGAGGGTAGTATCCACTCATTCGTTTTTCAACCCTTACTCCCCTCTCAACCATTAGCACCCAGTTTCCATCGTTGCCATCTTTACATTACATGAGGTTATTTACATATCTGGAAAACCTAAACACAACAGTGGAAAATTTCTATAAACAATAAAATAACATATTAAAGTAGCAGGTTTAAAATCAACATACCAAAACCAATAGCTTTTACACGTACAGCAGGTCTTTGAATAATGTTGCTTCATTTAGTGCTGTTTCGCTATGCTGATGAGAAAAAAATAATCAGTTCCCAGCTGGGGCCACTGTCTGTATGGAGCTGGCACATTCCTCTCTGTGTCTGCGAGAGTTTTCTTTGGTTACTCAAGTTCCCGCCCACATCTCACAGCTGTGCCCATTAGGTGAATTGGCCTGACTGTGATCCCAGTACAAGTGGGTGTTGGGCATACATAAGTGCGTTCTGTGATGGGATGGTGTCCAGGGCAGGCTGGGTCCCACCTGGTGCCCTGAGCTTTGGGGACAGGCTCCAGCTACCTGAGCCCCTGAACTGGAATCATTGAATAAATAATTATCTTACTTGTTTTTATTAATCTTTCTTAAATGTATGTATAGCTCACATTTGTGTCAGTGCTTAATATTAGAAATGTTTTTATCTTTATTTTGAAGTTTGGCTATGTTTTTGTGACCAGATATTGACTGTAGGAACTTAGTTACCATTTATATCAACCAGTCTATGATCAAATTGTTTTCATTATATGTTATTTCAGTTGAAGTTTCCAAGAACCTACTGATGATATTAAGTGAAGACTTACTGTACATAAGATGATAAACTGTAGCAGATATAATGAGAGAGAAGGAAAATAAAGATAAATGAGTGAATAAAATAGGTGTAAACTTAACAAGAAATGTTCAAGAACTATCAAGAAAACTCTAAAATACTCCTGAAGGACACGAAAATTAACTTGAACAAAAAGCAAGAGACAGTGTCATTTGAAGAAATGGTATTATAAAAATGTCAGTTCTCTGTAACTCGATTTATAAATTCAACAATCATTCCAGTAAAAATACAAAAACATTTTTTGGAGCTAGACAAGTTTATTATAAAGCTTATAAAGTTTATTATAAAGCTTGTTGGCCAATCAAAAAAGCAAAAACCATCAGAAAAATCCTTTAAAAAAAAGAATAACAGTGGAGTGGGAAATAGCCAGTCCTACCAGATATTAAAACATATATAAAGCCTTTCAAGTAAAACAGTGTGATATTGGTGCGTGGGTGGATATAGAGAACAATGAATCAGAAGAGAAATCCAGAAATTAATCCAATTGGATAAACAAATTTAGTACACAAAAAAACTCAGAATTATAACTCAATTGGGTAAAAAGGGATGTTTTAATAAGTGATGTTCAAATAATTGGATTACTCTATGGAAAAACATAAAGTTAGATATAATTCTCAAACTGTGTGCAATGATGATTTCCAAATGGTCAAAGATTTACATGTAATAAAAAAATGAAACAATATAAATATTAATATAAGGAAACATTGATGAATCTCTCTATAAATTATGAGAAAGATTTCTTAATTATAATTCAAAGTCTGCATGCAAAAAAGGAAAGGACTCTGAATTTAATTACTTAAAAATAAACTTTTGTACTATAAGCAAAGTAAAAATGTAAATTACAAAACAGGGAAAAAAATATGTGCAATTTATATACCCTTAAGACAGAAAAAGACTCTAAAAAAAGCTCAACAATTCTACGAGAAAAACAAGCAATGGATATGAACAGATGGTTCACAGTAAAAATACAAATACACTTTAACAAAATATAAGGTGCTCAAACTTGACTCATAAATAAGATGCTAGTTAAAAATCACTTGGAAAGGAGCGAATCAATAGCAGATCTGTGACTTCCTGCCTCTCACTCTGCAAGGATCAACCTTAAACAGATCTCCTTTTCAACTTTCTAAAGCTTTTACCAAGATACACCAGGTTTGTCTACCTTGCTTGTCATAAATGGCCCCAAATTTATTAACGTAGAGAGCAGAGCTAGTGGCAGAATGGAAGCTGGGTTGCACAGACTCTCTCTCTCTGCATGACTAACAAGAGAATAAAAACAAAGAAGCACCAAAGTGTTTAAAGCTTCCTCTGAGCTGATGTGTGTCACACATATTGTTACTATTTGTCTTACTTTGACATCAAAACATGTTCCAATATGAGAAAGAGGACTATTTTTTGGAAGTTGCATCTGATGGGTTGGGTCCCTACAGAGAAGCATGCTGTGTCTTTGTTGCTACTTGCGTTAGCTTTTGAATCATTAGTGTAGTCTAGTGGTAGGTAAGATCTATGACTTGCTTGAATTGCTCTGACAATCTGACATTTTGTGGTAAAGGAGATATTACTGCCTGCCTATTGGGGTGACAAAAATAATCTCTCGGTTTTGCTACAGGGAGAGAAGCCTGTTTAAACGGTGCTGGTTGGAAAGCAAAATGGCCGGGCGCGGTGGCTCACGCCTGTAATCCCAGCACTGTGGATGGCCAAAGCTAGCGGATCACGAGGTCAGGAGATCAAGACCATCCTGGCGAATCCTGTGAAACCTTGTCTCTACTAAAAATACAAAAAAGTTAGCCGGGCATGGTGGCGGGCGCCTGTAGTCCCAGCTACTCGGGAGGCTGAGGCAGGAGAGAGGCGTGAACCCGGGAGGCGGAGGTTGCAGTGAGCTGAGATTGCGCCACTGCACTCCAGCCTGGGTGACAGAGCGAGACTCCGTCTCAAAAAGAAAAAAATTTTAAAAAACAAAACAAAACAAAAGAAAATGGCATGTGAAATGTAGCAAGGTAGGACACAATTATCTATGCATACCCTTTGATCTAGCGCTCTGCTTCCTCTTTTGGGAATCTAGCCAAAAAATATAACTCTAAAAATATTTTTTAAAAAGACACAAGGCTATTAACTGAAGTCCTATCTAATACAGCAGAAGATTGGGAACAACCCGTATGTCCATTGGTAGACAACCGATTTAATCAGCAGTGGAATGTACACACCCCGGAGGACTACACAACTGTTTAAAAGAGGGGAATATCTTAATACAATTCCCGTGGAGTGATTTCCTGAATATATTTTTAAGTGAAAAAGCAAGGTATAGAACAGTATATAGTATCCACATATTATCTAAAGAATGGGCATTATACAAATGCATATACACGTTTGTTTATCTTATAATCAATGAAAGGACAAATTAGAACATTAAAAATAATAGGTTATCCATGAGGTAAAGGAAGAAACGGGTCAAGAGGCAGAGATGTAAGCTAAACTTCCCTGAGTACATCTTGATTTAAGGTTCACAGTTTTAAAACAAAAATGAAACAAATACTGAACAAAAGCAATCCCTAAAATAAAAAGCGAAATAAAGCAAGTCAGCCTAATGGGTATTGATTGGTAGCTCAACCACTCAGAGAAAAATTATTTTAAGTGACTTTAAAACATGGTAATTTGATTGTATATCCTTAATAGGATACATTATAAGGGCAAAATTATTTTAGTAAAACTGGTATTTTTTCTCTCTCATATATATATGTCTATATGAGAAATCATACATATATACAAATGATTATAGTGATATTATTCTGACACACATTCACATGCACACACATGTATGATTAATCACATGCAGTTGGATACATAAATGTCATTAAAATTAAAGAATAAGTACTGGACACCTAATACATAACATGGTGACTATAGTTAATAATGACATATACTTCATATATGCTGAAAGTAGATTTCATGTGCCTTCACACACACACAGACACGTGCACGCACACACACACACACAAAATAGGTAACTATTTGAGATGATGGTTGTGTTATTTAGCTTGATTTTAGTAACCATTTCAAAATATAAATGTATATCAAAATATCAAGTTGTACACCCCAAATATAAGCAATTTTTGTCAATCATACCTCAACAAAGCTGAAGAATTAAATAGTTAATTATGTTAATACCATTAGGAACCAATTTTTCTAGCGTAAAAGTAAAATTACACATTAAATCAAAGAATCGAGTAAGAACCTTGAAACTATAAATTTAATTTGCTAATAGCAGTAGAAACTCATTATGTATTTTTTTCTTAGTAAACAAGCATATTTCCTGTCTCTGCCCAATGAAAAGACCAGCTCTGTATTACTAGGTAACCCCAGCACCTAGACCGTGCTCTTTGAATGCCGTTTTCGTCTGAGAAGAACCAGGGCTCTTGGGAGAAATGGGGATTCCTGGGTCTGGGGCAGTGAAAATTTAGGATGAATTAGAAGCATCCTATAGGGTAGAAAATCCAGAAAGCTGTGAGACTCCTGAAATTATGTCAAAAAGACTCAGGAGCCAACATGAAGGAGCTCCTCTTGGCCAAAGATAAAAATAACTGAGTCTCAAAACAAAACAAAACAAAACAAAGAGACAAAAGATTGAACAACAAATGTGTTAAAAAATACATTCATAATACAGTAGTCCTCCCTTTTCTGAAGACTATATGTGCTGTTTTTTTCATCTGACGACCAAGAGGGCTTCTGAGTTACTCAGAGGGTCAGGGGACAGTGTGAAGATGCTGGAAATAGGGATAATTCACAACTGCCCAGGATGGAGCCGAAACAGAATAAGATTTCATCACACTCCTCATGGGGAGCTCCTTCATGTTGGCTCCTGAGTCTTTTTGACGTAATTTCAGGAGTCTCACAGCTTTCTGGGTTTCCTACCCTTCAGGATGCTTCTAATTTATCCTACATCTTCATTGCTTCAGACCCAGAACTCCTCCTTTCACTGCATTCCTCAGAACGGTGTGCAATTTAAAACTTATGAATGGTTAATATCTGGAAATTTTCATTTCCAGATCATATTTTCAGATCAAGGCTTAATATGGATAACTGAAACTTGGAAAGTGAAACCATGGAAAAGGAGGAGAAATATTTTAATAAGAAAATATAATACTAATATCAGACCAACAAACCAAAGAAACCTCTTTGGTCAACTTTTTGGAATTCCAGTGAAGGAAGACGGAAAAAAAACATGCATTTGTCCTGCTATCCAGGTGTGGACTGTATCTCAAGGTAACCATACAATAGATCAGGGGAGGTTTTCAGCACAGAAGAGTTCCAGGCAGGTAATGCATGTAGGAGTTACCAACTTCCAACTCCTACTAAAATAGTAGATCGAGGGCTGCAAAAGCCATGAGGTGAAAAGCTAATGAGGAACTCTTCCTAATAGATGGATTGGGCTGACAATACTTAAACCCACTCATTAACCATGGCCTGGAAAAAGCAGAGCACCAGGCATTCTGGGCCTCCTGGCGGGATGCACACAGCACCACCTATGACCCAGGTAGCATCCTTGGGGTGGGAAGAGGACTTGACTCGATTTTCAAAAAAATCAAATGACAGAGTGATGTATTAAATGATACAGGGTGCAATCAACCAAATTCAGGATGGCGATTTTACAGAACAATCTAGTTGTGCCAACAAATAAATCGCAAGAGTGAGGGTTGGAGAGAGGGATGCGAACTTGTACATTAAGAGAGATTTAAGAGACATATCAATCGAATGTGATGTGTGGACCTTTTTTGGATCCTGATTTGAAAGACAATATGTAAGATGTGATCAGGAAAATTGGAGCACTGGCTAGTTTATAAAATTAAAGACTTATTTTTTGTGTGTGATGATGGCGTTATGGTTATGATAAATTTTAGAGGTACCTAAGGAAGGGATGACAGACGAAAATAGTATGAAATCCAGAATTAACTTCAAAATAACCCAATTGTTGAGGGGGAAAGGGGAAAGGGAGTTCCTTTAGATAAAAACCACATTTGACCATGAGTTGATAATTACTGAATCTGGTTGACAGATACATGAGGAATTTATTAGTCTCTGCACTTTGATGTATGTTTAAAACTTTCCAAAATCAGCTAGTACACACATACACAGATAGAGAAAAAGGCACAAAGATGTTAACTAACTTGCCCAAGGTCAAACAGTTAGTAAGTTGTAGACCACTATGAAAATTAAAATACATGTTAAAATTATTTAAAAATTTGAAGAGAGTAACTAGGTCTTATCATTAAAAAAACAAAAAACAATAAAAACAAAATCAAAACAGGTCTTAGAAGAGTATTTGGCACAAATTTACCCAATAAAACTTTGTTGCATGAAACATTACCTATGCCCTGTCTTGTTCTGAATAGGACTTTTCATTTATTTAGGTCTTCTTTAATTTTTTTTAACAATGTTCATAGTTTTCAGAGAATAACTTTTGTACTTCTTTTGTTAAATTTATTTCTAAATATTTTATATTTTTGATGCTATTGTAAATGGAATTGTTTTGTTCATGTTCCCTTTGGATTTTTAATATATAGAAATATAATGGACCACTCTGAAACCTTCATGAAAGTGTTTATTAGTTCTAATAGCTTCTTGGTGAATTCCTTAGGGTGATATCTCTACAAGATCATGCCATTTATGAATAGAGGTGGTTTTACTTCCTTTCTCATATAGATATCTTTTATTTCATTTTCTTGCCTAATTGCCCTAGAACATCCAGTGCAATGTGGGGTAGAAGTGGTGAAAGTGAAACACCTTGTTCTTTTAAAGATTTTAGGGGAAAGCATTATCTTTTACCATTATAAAATAAATTAGGCACAGAAAGACGAATACCACATGACCTCATTTATATGTGGAATCTAAAAAAGAACTTATAGAAGAAGAGAGTAGAATAGTGGTTACTAGGGCTGGGGTTGAGGAAGGAGTGTTTGGTGAGATAATGGTGAAAGAACACCAAATTTCAGTTAAATAAGATGAATAAACATAGGAGATCTAATGTACAATATAGTGACTTTGGTTAATAACAATGTATTCTATTCTTGAAAATTGCTAAAACAGTACATTTTAAGTGTTCTCACCATAAAATAAGAGATAAAATATGTGAGGCAATACATATATTAATTAGTCTGATTTAGCCATTCCACAGTGTGTAGATCTTTCAAAACAACATGTTGTACACAATGAATATACACAATTTTTGTCAATTTAAATAAATAAATGTTTAAAAAACCTAAGATTTCCTTCATAACACACACCCACACATTTTCTTAATCTCATTCAATCCCTAGCCATATTCAAATGTCCCCAACTGTTTCCAAGTCATCCTTTTTCGTTGATTTGTTAAAACCTGGATCAAATCAAGGTTCACAATTTGCATTTGATTATGTCTCTTTAAATCTATAACAGGCACCCACCTCCTTCTCCTTTCTTAAAATAGCATGGAAGCAATTGGATCACTGGTACCTTTCAATTTTGTCATTAAGAATAAAATGCATAATTGTCAATGGAATTTATATTGAGTTGAGTGGTGTGAACCTATTCTAAAGTGAGGCATTCAATGGGAGAGGGTAAGGGAAGTTAAAGTATCTTAATAGTGGTGTGTATTATGTTGTACGTTTGCTTGTTTACTATTTTTTAAATCTTATTTCCCAGTTGCTAGCTTCTGAAGAGCACTGGCTCTGTCTTGTGCCCTGATGAAAACCCAGTGCCTGGCACATAGTTGTTCAATGAATACTTCTTAAATGAGCAAGTCAGTGAGAGACTGAATGAATGAATGAATGAATGAATGAATGAATGAATGAGTTTCTCTGATGGAAGTATAGACAAAGTGCTATGAAAACACAGAAAAGTTCATTTTTATATAGTTCCCTTTTAAGACCAACAAATAAACTGAAGAACATAGATAGTAGGAGCTATTTAAAAATCTACTCTGCTTTGAAGGAGACGTGTTTCAAAACGAAATGCCTCATACAGAAAGGTTCTCACTGATAATAAGCCTATATCTGAATCCTTATTTAATTAGAAGATGAGCCATGGTATTACATTTTAGGGTCACCTTCTTCTTTGATACTCATTTGGTCTTTTCATCCTTCTTGAACCTCTCCTACTTTGTATTCATCTTCCAAGAGAAATAATTAAAATTCCAGCACTGTGGCATGGACACAAATCTTTTGGCTTTAAAATAAACCCTTTTGTTTCTGAGGTTCACTGTATAATAAAGAGCCCATATAGGGGATAAAAAGGCAAGACTTCTAGCTGCAGCTTTCCTCCTGGAACTTAAGCTATCTCTCTCAAGTTAGACGTGACTAATGTAAAATAGTTTCTATGGCATTTAGGAAAAATTCAGTCTGAATGCACTCACATTACTTTATAAGCTATCCAGCCATACACCTCCTGACAGAGCCCATTTCCCTAACATTAAAATTTAATATAACCATTACTCCTCTTCTCAATTTGGTGTTTAAAAATGTAAGCACTCTTATACTCAAGCTCTCATTAAACAATTCTTTCCAGTTTCATATGCTGTATATGAATCCTGGAAGTTCTTTTTTCCTTTTAGAATATCGGGATCACTGGTACCTTTCAATTTTGTCATCAAGAATAAAATGCAAGGAACTGGTAATAATTTCCAATGTAAGTTATATTAAGTTGACTTTTGTGAATGTCTTCTAAAGTAAGCCTTTGAATGGGAGAGGGTAAGTTAAAGTGGCTTAAAATATTCTTTCCTAAGGCTTGAAACAGTGGTCATAGTTCGATTATTTCCCTAGAGACCCTGCCAAAGAAAATGCTGATGAATGTGAATAAATTTTGATGCCAGTAGCCTTCCCATCTCCATCCCAATGGACAGATGTATTTTGTTGGCTGATTTTTGCTGCATATCACCTGTTCTCTGTTTATAGTAAAGTCCATGTTTTATCCTTTAGAAAGAAATGCTCCGTAATCTAGTCCATTTGGTTTATTTGAGATTGAATCAATTTATTTCAGGGTAGCTCCAAGGGTAGTCATCTGACTAAGGCATGAATGACCAGAGCATTTTTTTTCCACCTGGATACCACCTTTGGTTCAGGAATGTACATAAGCACAACCAATAAGACACAACATAAAGATTTGGATGAAATCATTATAAAAAAGAAATTCACTTTATAGTGTGTTACTATTTCTAGCAGGATGGATGTCTAGAAGTGTTGGAGGACATTTTGCTGCAATGAATAAAAAGGCTGACTTAAGCCAAAATAGAAGAAAGCAAGGACAAGAGATACAGATGACTCTCTAATTACAAAGTCTAAGCACCTGGATTTAGCCATAGCTAAAGATTATCCTGGACTTTTCTGTTACATTAGCCAATAAATTATTTCTTACAGAAGACAGTTTAAGTTGGATTTTTGTCTTTTGAAACTGCCAGCATACTGACACATGTATAACACGGTTGTATCACTATCACTGGCCCAACTTTTGGAATTTGGGAAGAGGCCAGCAATTCTCACATTTACTGCTTGAAGAAAGGATTCGCATAGTGTTCATCCAAGAGCAATAGCATTTTTCAGGAAAATCCATTAAGACTTAGTCTTTTTAGAAAGATCAAGTCCTTAAGAGACATCTAACTAGACATTGTCTATTTTCCTTGTGTTTGACCTACTTTGTGGACTTTCAAAAGAAAAATGTAAGTCTAGAAGTAGTAGGTTTCAATGGAATCAGCTCATATTCAACTCTATTTTCTTTTCTTTTCCTTTCCTCTTTTTTTTTTTTTTTTTTGGTTGAATTTCTTTTGTAGGTTCAAGCCAATTTGGCCAACAGACCAGATTGGAATATCGATTTAGCACTCAGATAGGAAAGCCAGCCTTTTGCCAGGATGGCCAAAATACCATCTGTAGCGAATGAAATCTGATTGCTTTGCACAAAGTCTTCTGGATCCCAGTTTTTGGACAAGGTCTGTGAGGGTGAAAATGCATCCAGAAGCCAGACTCTCCTTAAATCACCCTCATTCTTGAGACAATGAGGAAAAGGGAAGAAAAAGTCCACCTACAAATGACAAATGATCAACACAGCTTGCTTGCTAAGTGAAGCTGACTAATCTATTACCTCTGAAATGATTTCAAGGTGTTACAGAATGAGCTTGCCTATATTTCACATTTGCGGGGACATAAGGCAATAAATTCTAAGCATGCTTCGTTGCCCTGTGATAAGTTACTCACATCATCTTCACACTAGTTGATTACTGATCAAATCGTTAGGTGACCATGATTGAGACTGCAAGCATATTTTTGCCAAAGGATATGCATCGCAAAATGTTTTCACAGTAGAAAGACTCAAGGAAATACACAGTTGGAAGTTTCTGAACTCTGATGTTGGTGGAATAACACTTGATTTATTCAATCACAGCACATTATTTGCAACCTGTGTAATTTGCATGTCATACATTTCTACAGAATCCGAGAACATTCATGTTTTATCTAATTTATCTCCATAATTTCCCTGGCTGGTGAAAAGAAAGTGCTGATTGGCAAACCTGACCCAAGTTATCATGTTTTGCAAATAAGGACCTCACTGCACAAAAAGGTGGATTAGTTTGTCCCAGGACATTCACACACAAAATCTAAATTATCAAGACTATATTGATTTTCTCCTTCACCGTTACATCTTAAAGACCCTGAAGTGGAAAATGAAGGCACACCTATTGGTGGTGGGTGGTAATTGCCAAGTAATCCTTCTCCCTTCGTGCTGCATGGCAACCCTTCGCTCAGAAATTTCTTAACAGTGCAGAGCAACACAACACACACAGTTTCTCATTATCCATGTGCCCCTATCTGTGCTAGCACCTGGGAGGTTAACAGATGAATGTGTCAAACTGCAGCTCTCCAGAGCCTCTTCTCATGATGGGAGGGATATAGTTAGACATATCAAGATACAGCTAAATATGTAAAAATGTTGGCACTGTCTTACACACTATTTCTTCATTTATTTAACAAAAATAAAAACAAAACCGATGAATAAAAAGTTAGCGGAACCAATCTCCTCTTTTCTAATTCTAAACCCTCAAGCATTAATGTGATCAAATTGATGTGGAAACTTCTTCTACCTTTTTCGGTGCTTGTGCAAACTTATACAAACCTGTGTTGACTTTTAAAATTTTCTCAATGGAATCATACTATATAAAGCGCACTGAAAGTAGCTTTTTTTTTCTGTAGTAATATCATGGACATTCTTCTAAGCATATATGGAGAAAATTAACTTGTTGTTTTTCAATTTCATTTTATTCATTTTTTTTTTTTTTATTTTGTGGGGGGCAAGGTCTCACTCTGTTGCCAAGGCTGAAGTGCAGTGGCACAATCACTGCTCACTGAAACCTCGACCTCCTAGGCTCAAATGATCCTCCTACCTCAGCCTCCCAAGTAGCCAGGATGAGAGGCACATACCACTATGCCCACAGAATTTTTTAGTTTTTGTAGAGATTTGGCGGTGGGCGTGTCTCTCTATGTTGCTCACATTGGTCTTGAACTCCCGAGTTCAAGTGATCCTCCCCACACAGCCTCCTAAAGTGCTGGGAATACTGGTGTTAGCCACTGTGCCTGGCTGAAAACTAACTTTGTAGATAGTTGCATACTATTCTGTATTACAGGTATGCTATGGTTAATTCAACAATCCCATATTTAGTGGACATTAAAGTTATTTTTTGTGTTTTTCCCCAGTGATCTATGTCTTCTCCTCTTCATCCTCCTCCTCCTCCTCCCTCTTCTTTTCTTTATACCTCCAAAGGTACAAGAAAACATTTGTACTTATATTTCCACTTAAGGATTTTCTCATTTCTGTCAAAAAGATTCACAAAAGTGAGATTACTGGGACAAGACATCTACTTTAAATCTTGATTTAAATATCTGTATTACTTCACCTGAAGTCTTTTAATTTTTGGTAATATAGTCATATTGTGGTCAGCTTATTTGGCTGCTTTTGTATCTCTTCTTTCACTGAGTTTTCTTTTCATAAGAGACGTCTGTTGTAACAGTTCAGCAATCCTGTTACGATGTCTGTTACGTTAGCAAATGCATCAGTACTTAACTATGGCCCAGACAGCTCTAAATGTACCCATCATCTCCTCTAACCCTATAACAACATGTGTGCTAGTAGTGTCTCCATTTTACAGAGAAGGAAAGTGAGAAAGAAACAGGCTATTTAATTTGCTGATGGTCATAGAGTTCATAAGTGAAAGCACCAGGATTTGTAACTGCGGGTATCTGGCTGAGCCCACATAGCTGCCCACTGGGCTACACTACCTATCAATAAGCAAAGAGAGGTCCCAGCAACTAGTAAGTAGAAAACTTTGGGTTCAACTATTGACTATGCTACTTACTAGTCGCATAGCCTTCAGAAATTGTTATTTCTGAATACAGGTTGTCAAACACTTCTAATCCAAAAATCTGAAATCCAAAATGCTCCCAAATCCAAAACTTTTTGAGCATTCCTGCAACACCATCAGTGGAAAATTCTACCCCTGACCTCACGTGATGGGTCGCCATCAAAATACAAGGCACAAAACCCAATTTGTTCAGTCTGCCATTACCTGTTGTTGCTGTTGTTTAACAGCTGATCCCAGTATCTGCTGAGGGTGCTGTGTTTCTTAGTCACCCCTAACACGTTATTTTTTCACTGTATTACTGTTATGCCATATTTTTTACCATTGTTCGTTCTCACGCTTCTATGAAGAAACATCCTGAGACTGGATAATTTATAAAGAAAAGAGGTTTATTTGACTCACAGTTCTGCATAACTGGGGAGGCCTCAGGAAACTTACAATCAAGTGGGAAGGCACCTCTTCACAGGGCAGCAGGAGAGAGAATGAGTGCTAGCAGGGGAAATACCAGACACTTACAAAACCATCAGTTCTTGTGAGAATTCACTCACTATCACAAGAACAGCATGGGGGAAACTGTCCACACGACTCAACTACCTCCAACTGGATCCCTTTGATGATACGTGAGGATTATGGGGTTTACAATTCAAGATGAGATTTGGGTGGGGACACAAAGCCAAACCATATCAACCGTTAAGTACTTACTGTAAGTGTAAGAAAATAAATGCATATCATTAGCATATAAATTCAGTCAGGAGTGATGGAAATGCTGTATAACCACAAATTGTCCACATGGGTGGCTGAGACAGGGACACCTTGCTTTCTGATAGTGCAATGTATGCAAAATTTGTTTTATTCATACACTTATTTGAAACAATATAAAATTATTTTTAGGCTTTGTATGTAAGGCATGTATAAAACATAAGTGAATTTGGAGGTAGACTTGGGTCTCTTCCCTAAGGTATCTCATGATGTATATGCAAATATTTCAAAATCTGAAAAAATATAAAATCCGAAACACTTCTGGTCCCAAACGTTTTGAATAATGAATGTTCAACCTGTATCAGTTTTCTCATATTTAATATAGACTCATAGCATCCTCCTTGAAAATTTGTAACTGAATGAGGTCATGTTTGCAGAGTGTCTAGAACATAGTTCAGTAATTCTGTGTCTCTTGCCTCCTCCCACTTACCTTTTTCTGTCCTCCATTATTTCCCTTTCTTCTTTCTTTGTATCCCTAGCCCCTTATTCAGTGTCTAGCATGCAATATTCAAAAACTTTTTGTTGTTTTTGATCATTTCTCTTTCTTTTCCTTGTTCACATCTCCATGTTTTCAGACTACTCCTCTGTCACTTGAAAGACATTCAGTAATTGAAGGCTGAATTTAGCAAACTTTGGTCTAGTATTCAGATCACTTGGAAAATTAAAAAATAAACATATCTATGTGCATACATGTGTAGAGAGGCCCATGCCTCAACCCTTGAGAGTTCATTTAGTTGATTTAGTCTTGGTGTCAAGAACTTTAAATTTTCATCAGAAGATACTATCCTGTGCCCAGAATTGAGAGCTGCTGGTCTGATAGAAGAGTCCATATTTCTTAGTCATTTTGAAGGATCAGGGGCTTTTAAATTTGAAGCACTTCAGAACTACTCACCAGGAGGACTTATCAGAACCCAGTGTTTGGCCTCATTCCCAGAGTTTCTGATTCAGCAGGTCTGGAGATGGACCTGAGACCACATTGAAACCAAGTTCTCAGGTGAGGGTATCAATGCTGCTGGTCAGGGTAACACTTAGAAAACCACTGTGCTGTGTTTCTGGGAGGGAGGATGATGCTTCATCCTCCGGGAACTCTGTGTTGCAATTTTAAGTCAAATAAAGAGCCTATTCTATGCTTCCAAAGCACTTCCTACTGCTTAGCTTTTGCTTCCATCATTACATTACCAGATTTGTCTGTTTTCTCAACTAGAATAAATTCTTCTCTAGCATTGAAACCATAACTTTTTTCATTTCTATAACACCCTAAGGTTAACCTCACCACTGACAGATAGTAGGCAGTCCTAAGATGTCAAATGAATGGAAGATTTCCACCTTAAGGCAGGAACAGTGAAGGAAGTTCTTAATTCATCACCAGATATTATCTCATTTGAATGCCACTAAACTCACTGAACTTTCAGAGCTTAATTACAGAGGCACACACAGTGGATAGAATAAAAATACTTGATTCCACATTACGCCCAACCCAATTACTAGTTTTCCTGGAATGGTGGTATAGATATCCTGTATTCATATAATGAAAATTAATTTCACCTCTCCATAACAGCAATACTCAAAGACTGCATATTCCTTGTCTCCCTTACCATTTCATTTTAATTTAACAGATGTTTAATAGTATATAATTATATCTCAGCACTGTTTGGGATAGGAAAATTAGGAATTCAATTTGCATTTTAGGAATTGGAAACCTAAAATCTAATTCTCTAATATCAGATTTGGCCAAATAGAATATGCTGGTGATCATTTGACAATAAACTCTGGTATTTGTCTAGATAAATTCAAGAACTGGGCATACACTCATGCTTGAATCGATTGTTTTAGGTCATATTCTTAGTAGGGGACACTTTATTTTTTGTCTGTGCATTCCTATTCTCCAGTTTCCTTTTGGGAATCTTTTTGTCCCATTTGTATTCAGTCTTGGTAGTAGGATAATCTTGAGTGGCCTTTCCCTAAGGATGCTAGTGTGAAACAAAATACCTTCTTTTGTTGGCATGGGATAGACCTATTTGTACATAAACCTCCACCACTGGGCACTCCCTCGCAGGATTTTAATTTTAGCCACTGATAAACAGGGAGAAGAAAATGCTGCTGATATTTGAACCAGGTCATTCTGGATATAAAGTGGTTGCTAAGCTTCCTGCGTCCTTGGACCTGAGACCTTCCCAAGCCTGGTGTGCCACTTTTCCTTTAATTCTGTGAGTCCTTCAACTCTGTGGACCCACAGTCCTAATAAATTTTCTGGGGCTTATGTTTGCCATATCTTGTTTCTATTGCTTTCAACTGTAAAATTCCTATGCAGATTGACTCAAGCACAAATAACTAATCTTATTTCTTCCTGCTTGCTAACCTCTCCAGACACACCCATTCTGGGCATTAACTAGGATTCTGTTTTTAGTTCTTAGATTGCTATTTAAAAGCATATATTTTTTCGGTCCTTCCATAGCTTTTTCTTTCAAGTGAAATCCCCCACCCAAATTTTAAGAAATTTGTTTTAATTAGCCACATTACTATGACATATACTAATTTACATACATGAATTAAGTGCTATATTGAAACTTTGTGGCCCATCATCTGTTTTAATCAGAATACCTTTGTCCTTCTAGCAATTGTCCTTTTTTCAGATTAGTGAAGTATATCCTGTGATCTATGAGAAATACAATTTATTTTTTCTAGAAAGCAAATATAAAAATATCTGTCACCAGAGTTTAGCAATGTCTCGTACATGCTCAAGACCTATATTTTGGGATGACTCAATATGATTTCAAGCAATGATATTTGAAGGGATGTTGAAGATTAACAAGATCAATCCTTTACCTACCCATTTAGAAAGTTAGGTTTATGGGAGGCTGAGGTAGGTGGATCACTTAAGATCAGGAGTTTGAGACCAGCCTGGCAAACATGGTGAAACCCCATCTCTACTAAAAACATAAAAATTAGTCATGTGTGGTGGTGCATGCCCATAATTCCAGCTACTCAGCAGGTTGAGGCAAGATAATCACTTGAACCCAGGAAGCAGAGGTTGCAGTGAGCCAACATCATGCCACTGCACTCCAGCCTGAGCAACAGAGCAAGACTCTGTCTCAAAAAAAAAAGAAAAGAAAAAAGAAAAGAGAAAAGAAAGTGAGGTTTAGAGTTGTTATTTTGCTTGTTCACCAGCATCTAAAACCACCTCAACAACCAACATAGTCTTTAAGAGGATGAGTTTTGGCTTCTAGTAGAGTTGGACACTATGCACGTCACCAAAAACCTCAGAGACTCAATTCCTCAAATTGATAATGGGGCGTACAGTAATAACAGCCATCTTTTTTAAGGTACAAAGTGTTAGCAGTGAACCAATCACATAATGAGTGCTAAATAAATAGTACCATTTTCATTGCTGCAATTAAGATTTTGATCTTTTCTAATATTTGCTGCCTCAGCTAAGTTGCCTGAGTGCAACTGCTACATTTTTCCAAGTGAGATTTAGGAACTGTTTTATTATTGATGGCTTAATTAAACAGTTCTTAGTGATGATGGCAGTTCTTGGAAATATGGAAGGATTGCACGCCCAGGAAAAACAAACTTGGCAGTTTCAAAATAGCACAACTGGCTGAATAGTTTAAAGGAATAATATTAACAGACACAAAAATGGCACAGGGTACAGATCAAATTTAAACACTAAAAAGATATTGAAGGCATGCAGCTTGTAGGTTGCAGGATAAAACAAAGCATCTTCTGCTTTCTAGGAAATAAGATAGATCAGGTATCAACAAAGTATGGCCAGTGGGCCAAATCTGGCCTCGCACCTGCTTTTGTAAATAAAGTTTTATTGTAGCACTGCTGAGTTCCTTCACTGGCATATTGCCTACGACTGCTTTTGTGCTATAACAGCAAAATAGAGTTGTTGAGACAGGAAATATATGGCTGCAAGCCCTAACATATTTGCTAACTGGTCCTTTGCTTGAAAGGTTTACCTAACTCTGAGCTACATAATTTATCCCCTTATGGGTTTAATGACATTTTAGTAGCTGCAAAATTTGATTTCTTTGAAATATTTCAAGCCCTGATTTAAAAATGATTGCTTTTTCCTTGTCTGCATTTCTCGCTTTACATAGCATGTACACATGTTCTCACATATAACTAATTTGTCCTCTTACATATGTATTTACAAGTCAATTTCTTTAGCTGCCTGTTGAAACATCCTATAAAGATGGCTAAAGAAAATAAGTAGATTTGCAAACAGAAATAAGTGGAGAATGTCACTGGATTTCAGCTACTTTCCAGTAGGAAATGTTGACCAATGTCATTACACATATGCAGTACAAAATTCTGAGGGTGGTAAAAGTCAGGTTTCAGAAGAACTAGACAAGTCAGGAAAGCCAATCTTAAATTTGCTATTCACACAATGGGTAGGTTCGATTGTGTGGAGGGTGACCATCCAATGACCACAACCAAGGAGGATTTGACACAGGGATTTTATCACTTGCAACAAGTAAGGAGAATGCTGGGGATCGTTTCCAAAGCAGTGTCTCTCCCCGAACAACAGTGAAAACAGGACTGTTATCGGGCTGGATAGCTGAGTCATTGCATGTAGAGGTGGAGTAAAGGCAGCCTAGACACAGTGCCCAACCATGTTTCTACATAAATGGCATTTATATATCGCATATTCCTTGTTTCTACATAAATAGCATTTATAGAAAATAGTGAATGTTTCCACATAAATGGCATTTGTAGAAAATAGTAAATTTTCTATATAAATGGCACATTTCTACATAAATGGCGTTTATAGAAAATAGTGAATAAGCTACTCTCTGGGTGCAGATTTTCATATGGTAAGAGGAGAGTTGGCCAAAGTTCATTTCCAACTCAGGCATCTTGGGATCCAACCACTCTCCCCCATCCGCACCCCACTGGGGTTGAACTTCTTTTGGGTTTTTTTTTGTTTTGTTTTGTTTTGTTTTTTTGACAGAGTCTCATTCTGTCACCCAGGCTGGAGTGCAGTGGCATGATCTCAGCTCACTGCAAGCTCCACCTCCCGGGTTCACTCCATTCTCCTGCCTCAGCCTCCCGAGTATCTGGGACTATAAGCACCCGCCACCATGCCCGGCTAATTTTTTGTATTTTTAGTAGAAATGGGATTTCACTGCATTAGCCAGGATAGTCTTGATCCCCTGACCTCGTGATCCACCCACCTCAGCCTCCCAAAGTATTGGGATTGCAGTTGTGAGCCACCGTGCCCGACCAGTT
Organism: Macaca fascicularis; assembly: GCF_037993035.2. Taxonomy (NCBI): domain Eukaryota; kingdom Metazoa; phylum Chordata; class Mammalia; order Primates; family Cercopithecidae; genus Macaca; species Macaca fascicularis. Next base: position 110,461,520 of record NC_088384.1, on the reverse strand, counting down.
GAACTTCTTTCTGGAACTTTTTTGAAACAAGAACTCAAGGTGCAACAGTTACAAGTGGTTACTTTTTCACAGTGTGTACCCCAAAACCCGGGTACCCTGGGTTACAAACTCACCCCAGGCTGTACCTGTTTCAAGGGAAGGAACTGTGGCTATTTCACAATACTTATAGCACAGATCTACTGACTGAAAGGAATGAAGAGTCGAGTATCCCTCATTCTAAATGCTTGGGCCTAGAAGTGTTTTGGATTTCGAATTTTTTCAGATTTTGAAATATTTGCATGTACATAATCAGATATCTTAGGAATGGAACCCAAGTCTAAACACAAAATTTATTTGTGCTTTATATACACCTCAAATACATAGCATGAAGCTAAATTTATACACTACTTTAAATAATGTTATGTGTGAAACAAAGTTTGTGTTCATTGGACCATCCAAAAGCAAAGGTGTTACTATTTCATGTCAGTGCTCAGCAAGTTTTGAATTTTGGAGCATTTTGGATTTTGGAGTTTGGAATTAGGGACACTTAACTTGTATTTAGATGCTAATCATCAGAATATTTCAGTTGAGAGCAACTCTTCCCTATTTCCCATATACCGATTACCAGAACAAAACAGAAATGTCCCTTGCCTCATCATGTGGGTCAGCTGCCCTCCACCAGCGAGGGCAAGGGCCCGTGTGACAGCCTTTTCTGGGTATCCGCACTTGGCGGATCCTGAGCTTGTCCAGCGTCTAAGAAGAATGAGATCACGTGGAGAGTTGAAAGGTGGTGAAGGTGGATAATTTTATCGAGTGATGAAAACGACTCTCAGCAGACAGGGGAGCTGGAGAGGGGATAGGAAGGGCAAGTTGTCTTCCCCAAAGTCAGGTTGTCTCTTCCCCGAAGTCAGGCTATCTCCTCTCCTACTGACTGAGTGTGGGGTCTTTATATGCACAGGATGAGGAGTGCATGCTGATTGGTTTGTGAGTATGTAAAAAAGGTTAAAAGGAAGACACCACTCAAAGGTGGGCATGACAGTGTAGAAAATCAGGTAGGTATATGTAAAATAAATGAAGGGTGGGGATCAATCAGAGGTAAGCATGCCAAATAGAAGACAAGTTCTCAATCCAGACTGAGATTAACTTGTAGCTTGGCTGTTGGGCTTCACACTGTCTTGGGTTTGGAGGTGGGGCTTCATCAGATACCCGCCCCATCTGCCTAGGCATTTGGCTGCCTCCTGTTGCTATCAGCTCTTTAAAAGAAGTTGTTGGCCCCATCCCTAATTTGCACTGTGGAGTACAATTAGGCATCAAAGCTTCAGTAGACAGTGAAGGACAGCCAGGACTCTGAAATAAAATGTCAAGAACGATTAAAAACAAAGAAACCATCTTTTGTCTTTCTTAGACTAGCAAAACTTGTAACAGCTGCAGGTGCCTATTGTTTGAGTCATAGCTACAGTTGCCATTTTCTCACTTTAAGTTTAAAAATATCACTCACTTCTGTTCAAAAACACAATAAATGGCAAGGCTGCCTCCTCATTCAGGGCTGCTGCGTGAGTAGATAACATGTTCACTTTCTCGATTATGGAAGCTTAGTCCAAGAGTGCAATTAGGAAAAAACCTTAATGAACAGACATGGTAATGAGGCTGACTCATTCTATAGCAACACAGAGGCAACAACGACAACAAACACAGCTGCTAAGTGTGATAGTGATGTTTCTTATTTGTGAGCATAAAACAATATATAAAAAACATTGTCATACATCAAAGTTGCAGTTTTTCAAATTTTTTTCTTGCGTGTCCGTGGAAAAACTGCTTGCCATACAAAAAGTCTTAATGCGTTAAGAAAGTTATCCATTTTAGAGAGACTTACAAAAATGGTTAACAGATTCTATCAGTAATGTCCCTTCTAATGCTACTTCTGATCTTTTCCTCCCTCATGACGAACTTGCTAGGGTTATAGCTCAGTACTTGAGGACTTTGCTAAGTGAATGGCCACTGACACACTAAACAAATTGCAGCTCAAGTTTTAATGGATAGGAGCTGGTGGGTTATCTCTTTCAGATAGCTATTATCTCATTTTAATTTGCATTTATTCCATAATCATGACTCTCCTTTATTTCTGTTTTATATTCCTCTGACAAGTTTTGGTGTTTAAAAAATTTGGCCCAGCATCTTTCGTAAATGTATTCCTAGGTATAACTTTTTTCACTTTTTTTGTTATTAATGTGAATAGGACCTTATATTGCATTATATTTTCTAACTAACAATTTTTAGCACATAGAAAAGCTGGCCATTTTAAATAACTTACTTATTATCAGTTCAATTTTTTTCTCACTTGCATTTTAGAAAGAAAAACAAGGACTCCGAAAATAATTATAATTTTGTTTAATACTTTCTAATATTTATAAACTGTTTCTTTTTCCTTGTCTTATTATAAATGTGAATATCCTAAAAATTGATATCATTATGTGAAGCCTAAGTTTATGGAATTTGGTAGTAATTTGTGTTTTTTTTTTAAAAAAAATGCTAGATAGAAATAAAATTGATAAATTCTGATCTGAAGGATCATTTTGCTGACATTATTTCTCTGCATCTCAAATTCTGCATTTGTAAAATGGAAATAAGAATTTATGATATTTTATTTTTTATGTTTTAGTTCACTATTAGATAAGTAAAACAAAATAATAAATATAGCTTTGCTGAATAAAATTATAAAAACATTAAATCTATGGGAAGGATAGGACATTTGTGGGACACTGCATTAAAATGATGCTATTCTTCTGAAGCAAAGATACCATGTTCTTTGAGATGTTATCCTGACAGTGTCAACATTATTGTTAAGTTTGCAACAAACTATTTCTCAAAAGTTCTGAAACAAATAGTATTTTTATTACCTTCTCACCGGATTTTTCTTTTTTTTTCTTTTGTTTTCTTGTCTTGTCTTTCTTTCTGAGACAAGTGCTCACTCTGTTGCCCTGGTTGGAGTGCAGTGGCACGATTATGGTTCACCACAGCCTCCACCCCTGAGGGCCCAAGTGATCTTCGCACCTCAGCCCCTGAGTAGCTGGGACCACAGGCTCATGCCACCACGCCCAGCTAATTTTTTGTATTTTTGGTAGAGATGGGGTTTCACTACATCACCCAAGCTGGTCTTGAACTCCTAAGCTAAAGTGATCCACCCACCTCGGCCTCCCAAAGTGCTGAGATTACAGGCATGAGTCACTACACCCAACCCAGCTTATTCTTTCTTAAAAAGTTCTGGACAAGTCATTTGCCTGATTCTATCCATCCAATGGCTTCCCCAGCACTCACTGTGTAAAGTCTCAATGGAAGGCATGTAAGTCATTTTATAGGCTCGTTGAAGCTATTTTTCTCAATGAATACTTTCTTTTATCATGACCATCCTGATTCCATCTCTCCACATGTACCATCTAGAAGTGCTGTTCACACTGGGCATCTTTTAGATAACCAAAGAAATCTAAAAGAAGTGCCAATCCTCTGTCATCATGTCCTGTTGTGGCTAGGTCTTTAATGACACACAATACAATGGAGCGTAGTTATTTGTTCATATTTTTTTCTCTCCCTCTAAAGAGTGAGTTTGAGATCAGGGACAATACCATACACATCTTTGAATCTCTAGAATTTAACACAATTCCTAAAATATGATGTTCAATAAATATTTTGTATATTATTGTCTCTAATAGTGTGGAGAGACTTCAGGGACTGTCTGTAAGTAGGTAGTATGTATCAGAGTTACCATCTAATCATAAGCACCAGGTAAGATGCATGGAACATTGTGTAAAATATATGTTAACAATAGCGCAAAGAACGTGAAGCAGATAAATGGGAGTATACTGCTATAAGGTTATTTTATTATATTTGATGTGGTACAACATTAATTCAGAGTAGACTGTAATAAGTTTAGGATAATTATTATAATTCCTAGAGTAATCCTTTTAAAAATAAAATTTAAAAGTATTGTCAAAAACCAATAGAAAAAATCCAATGCAATTTAAAAAGTATGTGTTCAATCCAAAAGCAGGTAAAAATGGAAGAAAGGGAACAAAAGAAAGTTGATAAAAATAGAAGATGAAGCAGGTTGGTAGACACAAAACTAACAATATCAATAATTACATTAAATGAATGCAATGAAGTAAGCACACCGCATAAAAGGCAAAGATTGTTAGATTAGATTTTCAAAAAGCAAGACTCAACTATATGTTCTTTATAAGAGACACATTTTAAATCCAAAGACACCAGATAAAGGAAAAGGTTTAAAAATAAAATACAGTGGCCGGGCGCGGTGGCTCAAGCCTGTAATCCCAGCACTTTGGGAGGCCGAGACGGGCGGATCACGAGGTCAGGAGATCGAGACCATCCTGGGTAACACAGTGAAACCCCGTCTCTACTAAAAATACAAAAACTTAGCCGGGCGAGGTGGCGGGCGCCTGTAGTCCCAGCTACTCGGGAGGCTGAGGCAGGAGAATGGCGTGAACATGGGAGGCGGAGCTTGCAGTGAGCTGAGATCCGGCCACTGCACTCCAGCCTGGGTGACAGAGCGAGACTCCGTCTCAAAAAAAATAAAATAAAATAAAATAAAATAAAATACAGTACAAGCACTAATCCTAAGAATGCTAAAGTAGTTACTATAATATTAGACAAAGTAGACTTCATGTTAAAGATTAACACCAGAGAAAAAGAAGGAAATATTTTGTGACATGTGTCCATTCATAATGAAGATGCAGCAATCATAATACATATGCACTTAATAACAGAGCTTCAAAGTATACAAAGCAAAAACTAATTGAAATAGATACATTCACAGAGTTGTAGGTTTTAATATTCATCTCTCAGTAATAGATAAAAGGAATATTCAGAAAATCAGCAAGTCTTGAACAATTCTATCAAGTGACATAACCTAGCTACCAATTACAGGACACTCAAATGAACAACTGCAGAATAGACATTCTTTTAAATGCACATAAAACATTCAGATATTCTAGCCGGGCGCGGTGGCTCACGCCTGTAGTCCCAGCACTTTGGGAGGCCGAGGCGGGCAGATCACGAGGTCAGGAGATCAAGACCATTCTTGCTAACACAGTGAAACCCCATCTCTACTAAAAATACAAAAAAATTAGCCAGGCATGGTGGCGGGCGCCTGTAGTCCCAGTTGCTGGGGAGGCTGAGGCAGGAGAATGGCGTGAACCCCCAGGAGGCGGAGCTTGCTGTGAGCCGAGACTGCGCCACTGCACTCCAGCCTGGGCGATAGAGTGAGACTCTGTCTCAAAAAAAAAAAAAAAAAACAAAAAACAAAACAAAAACAAACAAACAAAAAAAGATATTCTATAGATTGAGCCATAAAACAGTCTTAATACATATGAAAAGACTGAAAATATATACAGCATGTTCTCTAGTCATAACAGAATTAAACTAAAGGTCAATTACAAAATGTATCTGAAAAAAATAACTATTTATAAAAAGAATGACAAACTTCAAAATAACCTATGAGTTATAGAAAAAAAAATCACAAGAAAAATGAGAAGCTATTCTGAACGCAGAATGAAAACATACCAAAATTTTTGGACTACATCTACTATAGTCCTTTAAGAAAAAAATTAAAGATGTAAATCTAATATTACAAAAGACAAAAATTTTAAATTATAATTGAATTTTCCAACTAAGTTATAAAAAGAGAAAATTAGAATGGAAATAAGTAGAAAGAAGGAACTAATATGTAAGAATTGAAATCGATGAAAAGGGAAATGGGAAGCAACAGCAAGAAGGAACAAACTACAAAAACAGTTTTAATAAAAAAGAGGAAAGTCACAAAATTAAGACTGAAGGGGGTACATTATGATAAAACCTACAAACATCTCAAGGCTAACAAGAAAATATTATAATCAACTTTTACCAATGAATATAACAACTTACATGAATTATCGAAATTACTTGAATGACATAATTTAGTAAAATGGACATGAAAAGAAATAGAAAAATCTCAATAGCCTGTATCTGTTAAGAAATTGAGTTGATAAAGAAAACGTTTCCCGAAACTCCTAGATCAAATGAATTCACTGGTGAATTCTTAACAACATTTAAAGAAGAAATAATACCAATCTAACACAAACACTTTCAGAAAACAGAGAAGAAAAGAACATGCCCCAGCTGATTTTATCAGGCCAGCATATCCTTGAAAACAAAACCACATAAGGACATTATATAAAATGAAAATTCAGCCAGCACTCCATGTGAAAATAGATGGAGAACATTTTAATAAAGCATGGCAAAATCAGATTCAGCAATGTAAAAAAGGAATAATACATCATGACCAAATGGAATTTATTTCAGGAATACAGCATTTCAACATTCAAAAATTGATGCAATTTACCACATTAATACAATAAAGAAAAAATATATTAATAGATGCAGAAACATATTTAACAAAATTCAAAACTCATTCATGAAAAAATTCTCAGGAAACTAGGAATAGAAGGAAGTTTTTGCAGTTAAAAGGCATCTATAAGAAACTCACAGCAAACAGTATTTTTAATGGCGAAAAATTGAATGTTAGCTCACAAATCAGCAACAAATCAAGGATGTCTGTTCTTTTCACTTGGATTCAACATTGTGCTAAAGATCCTGACCAGTGCAATAAGTGGGGAGAAAAATTTTCTCCCTACTTATTTAAAAGTTTATAAAGAAAGTAATACATCTTTATTTGCAAATGGCAATTTCATGTATGTAAAAAATCTTAATGAGTTTAAAAACAATAATTAGAACTAGTAAGTAAGTTAGGCAAGGTCACAAGATACTATGCCAATCTACAAAAATTATATCTCCTTATTATAGCAAAGGAGAATTGGAAAATCAAATTTAGAGCAACAATAACATTTACAATAACATTAAAAAAATACTTGAAGTTGGATATTAGGAGAGGGGTGAGGTCCATACAACAATTAGATACTATGCTTATTACCTGGGTGACAAAATAATTCCTACTACAGCAGTACCCCACAACACACAATTTACCTATGTAACAAACCTGAACATACACCCCTGAACCTAAAATGAAAGTTAAAAAAAAAAAAAAAAAAAAAAAAATTACAATGGATAAATTTGATGGCAGATACTCAGCGTTGCATACCAAACAATGCTGAGAGAAATTAAAGGCCATCCGAATAAGGGAGAAGCATACCATATTCATGGATAGAAATAAGCAATCTAGCTAAAATGAACTTCTTCAAAATGTATCTATGAATTCAATGCAATCCCAGTCAAAATCTCAGCAAAATTTTTTTGGTAAAACTTGACAATCTGATTAGAAAACCAAAACAGTCTTGAAAAGAATAAAGTTAAAAAATCAACACTTCTGTATTCAAGTTAGATTAAGTATGGAATTTGCATAAGAATAGACAGATTATTAAAACAGAATAGAAACTCAGAAATAGATTCCATACATAATTTTCGTTAAGATGCCAAAGCAACATATCAAGAAAAGAAAAGTAATTTTAATAAATGGTGATTGGAACAAGCAGATAACGTGAAAACTAAAGCTTTCAACCTTCTAGAAAAAAAAAATTAAAACATTGTTTGGAACCAGGTGGTAGGCAAAGATTTCTTACTTAGAACAATGAAAGCAACCTGGAGTAGACAAAAATTTCTAGGGATATAAAAATTATGTTAGGCTTCACCAAAATGAAAGACTTCTGCTCACTAAAAACTATTATAAAGAAAATCAATAGTTTAGGACCAGACTGAAACTTATTGTAAAGCTTATGTATAACAGTAGGCTTGTATCCAGTGTCCAGCTATATTCCTACAAGTCAATAAAAGGACAATCACTCCAACTAAAAAATCAGGAAATATTTCAATATATCTTGAAAGAAAAATATACAAATGGCCAATAAATGTGTGAAAAGTTGCTCATTATCAATAGTCATCAGAGAAACACATAACAGAAGTACAGTAAGATACCACTGCACACACACTATGGTGGCTAAAACTAAAAAGATGGACAGCATCACATATTGGCAAGGATGTGAAGCATCTGGACCTATTATATTGGTGTTGAGAAAGAGAAAGTGATTAAACTATTTTGGAAAATGGTCTGCAAATTTCTCATAAATTTACGTATGCATCTACCACATGAGACGGTAATTCTACTACTATATATTTACCCAGTAGAAGTGAAAACAGGTATTTGCAAAAAGTCTTGCACATCAATGTTTACAGAGAAGATTTATTTGTAATAAAGCTAAACTGGAAACAACCCAAATGTCCGTTAGTAGAAAAATAGATAAACCAATTCATATAATGGAATACTAATCAGCAGTGAAAAAGGAACAAACTACTGTTACAAGCAATCTGAAAATAAAACAGAAAACTTTTAGTGAGTGAAGAAAAGGCAGACACTAAAGAGTATAAATTGTGTGACTCCACTGACAGAAAGTCCTAGAATAGGCAAAACTCATCAATGGTGGTAGAAGTCAAATAACGGTTACTCTTGTCAAATACAAGTAGGAGAGCAGTGATTGAGTGGGAAGAGGCACAATTTGGGGGGCTAATGGAAATAATCTATATCTTTATAAATTGATAGGTTTGAGGGTTATATAAATGTATACACTGAATTGTACATTTAAGCTGTGTGTATTTTATAATCTGTATAGTCTATTAAAAATAACACATGGGGTTGCGTAACTATAATATATCCTTTCTATGTGTTGGCTGTTGCTGTTAATTGTGGGACAGTTTCTTGCTAATTTATAGATATGAACTATAAAGTATGAAGTAATTATCATTTGTATAATTACGTATGAGTTTGAGTTATTTACTCACATATTAATGCTTTAAAATACATGGAATGTTAATATATGTTACTAACATTGCCTAAGTTCACCAATAGTCTGCTTAGTTATGGGTCAGCTTTATACACTCTGAAGATAATACCTAAGACATCAATAGCACATAAAAATGCATTTCACTCAATAGCTTTTCATAAGATCAAAAGAATCCTGTTTATTTAGCTGTTAACTGAATATTCTTTTTACAAGAACTTATCTGTCAATGTAATGGCAAATAAGTGTTATTCCATATTTTAGTATCAGCCTCACATAACCTTTGGTAGTTGTTGGGTGAAAGGCTAGGACTGAGATCTGGAGGGAGGAGTTCCATGATCAATTAAGAATGGCTTCAGTGGCACCTGAGCAGAAGCAGGGGCAATGGCAGGGCTGAAAATATGCTGGGAGATATCGTTTGCTATCCTGGACTCATGTTGTCAAAATGTACAAAATACTTCAAATGCAAGTGCAAAATACTGAAAACACACCCAGTGGAATTTAATCTTTCATTGATGATTCAAAGGAAACTTCAAGATATTATAAGATAACAGGCTCATCATGGACTTGAATGGATGGACTGACTAAACATTGTGTTTGGTTGAGTTCTGGGTAAGCAAACATTTGCTGTGTATCAAATGGCTGTGTGTTTAAATAAAAGTGCCTTTAATTGAGAAAGTATATACAGAGGGAAACACTCCCACCATTTTAGACAGCATCTGGTGCTCCTTTATGAGATTTCAGGAACATGAGGCAAGGCTTCTATGACATGATAGTCATTCTAACAGTCAAATTGACTCCCTGGACATCACTCTAAGACTTAATAAGCATTACTTTATCTGCCGTGAACAGCAGGCGAATAGCTTTCTTACTCCCTACATTTCCAGCAGTTTGAATTCCAGATGTTGGGCACTGCTCAGTAGGGCTTTCGCAGCTCCATGCATTTCTTAACAGATAGTTCTGCTTTCACTGCCTTGGGGAAAAAAAAATGAATTGGCAAATTTGCAACGCCATCTTTTCAAAGAAAATAAGAAGGAAAAATGACTTGCATATTTACTAAACTGTTAGTTACAATTTCCATCATCTTTTCTCTGTTTCTAAGACTATGCATCACTCGGGAGAGAGCAAAATAAAGGGACTGAATTCACAAAGATCCAACAAAATCCAGCATTGGGTTTCCTGACTTCAAGCCATCGAATGTAAAACTACACTATTATACTGCTCCTCGGAGAGAAATCAGAGCTAGGCTGTTTATCTGGGGGAGCCACATGTCTATTGTAATGATGCTTGGTTTGCCAGAGTGCTATTTCACTTTTTTTTTTTGCCCAGAAATTTATCCCAATATGGAGGTGGGCATGATGCATTAATAAAATCTTATTTCTTCTCCCTCTCTCTTCCCAACCAGGCTTGCTATATGGAGCTGAAATTATAGGCAGCAAATCTCCCTTTTCTCCAAACATTGCTTTGTGGAGTACAAGAAGCTGCTGAAAAATGAGCAAATGCACATAAATCCCAGGATGTGAAAGATCACTAAGTAAACCTTCTTAGTAGGGATGTGACGGAGAAGACACACAAACTTGAGACTTGCCAGCTGGTAATAGACTTGGTTCCGACACTGACTTAATGAAACAAAGATGTAACATTGGTTGAGATTTGGGCCTTCAGAATCATAGACCCTGGGATAATAGCCCGACGCTGCCCCATCAGCTGTATGAGCTAATTGGCAGTTGTTTCCTTCGTAATTTGGGAATCTGCTATGCCTACTTCATAGGATTTCCAAAGGATTAAAACAGATCATGCCTGGGAAGTGTTTGCACAATGCCTGGAACAGAATCAGTGCTGAGTAAATGAGACCCACGATTTCTAGAGTTAAGCAAGTTATTTCTCCTTTTAGGGCCGTGTGTATGTGTGTGCGTGTGCACGTGCGCGCGCATACCCAGATGCCATCTCCACCCCCAAAATGTTCCTGAAGATCTCTACAGGACCCTGTTGAGTCTCCTTAGTAAAACTACTAATTACTAAGGTTTTTTTGTTTATTTTTTGGTTTTTGTTATTGTTTTTATTTTTGTTTTGAGATGGAGTTTTGCTCTTGTTGCCCAGGCTGGAGTGTAATAGCACAATCTTGGCTCAGCAGAACCTCCACTTCCTGGGTTCAGGTGATTCTCCTGCCTCAGCCTCCTGAGTAGCTGAGATTACAGACATGTGGCACCACGCCTGGCTAATTTTTGTATTTTTAATAGAGACAGGGTTTCTCCGTGTTGGTCAGGATGGTCTCGAATTCCTGACCTCAGCTGATCCGCCCTCCTCAGCCTCCCAAAATGCTGGGATTACAGGCGTGAGCCACCACGCCCAGCCAAGTAGTAAGTTTTTAGGAGACTTCACAGGGTCCCTTAGAGTGGGTGTTGAGGTTGCCAAGACCTTCAACCAAAATAGTTCCTCTTTAATGTTTCCACTCAACAGGTTTTTGCCAAATATGTCTTCTGAAGAGTATTCTGCTGTTAAGAAAAAGGAGGGTGGGAAGTTTGAAAACCTGAGGTCTAGATTTTCTCCCAGCTTTATGATGTGTTTAAATGCTGATTGAAGACCTACTGTGCACCAGCCTCTTTTTCAGACATTAAGTTTCTGAAATGGTTGATGCTTCCCTTGGTCTCAAAGCCTCAAAGCCATGTAAGGCAACCAAAAAACTGAGGGGCTGAATGTGACTATTGGGGCCACACAGAAAGCAGGGGGTACTTCTGATTGAGAGAATCCAAAATAGATTCACAATGGAGATGACATTGCAATTTCCCATCATTACAAACCATAACCAATAATCATCACTGAGGGATTAACTACACGTCAGACATGAGCTTGATGTTGCACATGAATCAACTTGTAGAATTCTCCAGAAACCGAATCACTATTCCCATTTTAAGAGCTCAGAAAAGTGAAGCACCACTGCTCCAAGCGGTGGAGCCAGTATTTAACTAGGTCACTGGCGCTGAGTAAGGATTGTTATACACAGAGGTATACAACTTCTCTAAGGCAGCCTGACTTTAAAGGGTAAAAATCAGATTTTACTAATTCTAACTGCCTGTTGTTTTTCAGAATTTATATCTCAGAAATTGGGGTACATCTTACATTCAGTAACATACTCTATGTTTCTTGGCAGGATTTTTTTTCTCTCTCCCAGAAGCATATAAAATAATAGCGTGTCTTGGGTGTCAAAGGCATCTTAATGGAGTATGATGACATTGTGGCAGGAAGCTAAGGAGGTAGGACGTCCCAGATAGACAAACCCACATGTGCGACAGTACAGAGGCTGAGATGGCATACTGTACTCAGGAAATAAGTGGATTTAGAGGATTCATGATCAAGGTCAAAAGTCGAGGCTGCAAAGGCAGAACACAACCGGAACAGAGCTTCTCAAAGGCAGAACGGAACCGGAACAGAGCTTCTCAAAGGCAGAACGGAACCGGAACAGAGCTTCTCAAAGGCAGAAGGGAACCGGAACAGAGCTTCTCAAAGGCAGAACGGAACCGGAACAGAGCTTCTCAAAGGCAGAAGGGAACCGGAACAGAGCTTCTCAAAGGCAGAACGGAACCGGAACAGAGCTTCTCAAAGGCAGAACGGAACAGGAACAGAGCTTTTCGACAGGTGTTTGTCAAGAAGACTTTTCTTTGCTTCCTCTAAGAAGAGTTATGGAAATACATGGGGCATTTCTTCCTTATCCTAGTAATGAGGGTTCTATAAGCATTTAGTGGAGACAAGAAGGTGCAATTGAGATGCAAGTGTCTTGCAATGCATAAAACAGTCTTGCCCAAAAAAGAATTGTCTCCCCTTTGGCCTAACATTCAAATGCCATTCACAGATGACAAACCTGTTTACGATTAGTTGAGATTAGAACCTAAGTCCATTGACATAGGAAGATAAGGTATCTTTGCGGATTCTAATACTCGATTACTTTCTCAAATATGAAACTACTGTGTAACTCAAAAGAAACGTAGACTCTATCTCTTTGGAACTTTATCAATTTTCCTCTTTAGCACAATTCTATCACCGACAACCATGTGGATCAAAGCAGTATTTAAATTGCCATCCGTCGTGCCTGGATCAGCCTCCGCTGGAAGCTGCCAAGTCTACCGTGCTCCCATCTATGGGTGTGAGCAGCAAGAGATTTCACAGGATTTCTAATGAAGCTAAGTATTCGTATTTTAAAATACGTAGTATGTTATAACTTACATTAGTTCTAATTTCCTTTATTACAGTTACAGGATTATGATGATCTTATGTATATAGTTACATTGTATTATTTATGAATTTCATTTCATGAAAAATAAGAGGACTTCACAAACATTTATTACAAAAAGATTGGGAAGGTCTGGGGTCTGCATGAGTTGTGATTCATTAGGCAAGATCAAGGTTTGAACATTTGACCAAGATTAAAATCTGAGAGCAATGAGAAGGAATCAAAGGATTTTTGACAGATTTTACAAAGTTTGAAAAATGTAGAAAAAAATTGGAATAAAATAAGCACCATTAATTTTTTGTCACTTTTTTCCTATCCACGTATATTTTTGTTTTTAAAAACATGTTGAAATTCTTTCTTACATTATAAGTCATATAATTCATTAATTATTCTCTAAAAATACCTCTTTTAGTGGATGCATAATATTCCATCGGAAGTCTCTTTATGTATTGATTTTAGGATACATTCAGAAGACTTAGCTAACCTCCCAATATGTTTTGTAAAGAGTATATAATAACAGAATTTTAGTGGTGAAAGAGGTTTTCAAATTTTCCAAATTAATCTCCTTATACTACAGACGAGGAAATAAAGAAGCAAAAGGGGTAAGTCACAGGGTCATTTAGCAGCACAGCAAGAATGAGAATCCTGGTCTCCTTCTGCTCAGGCTGATGCTGCTCTGTATTATTTTGTAGCTGCCTCCCCTGATGTGCCCTCTTTAAAGAACTGACCCACGACTGGCATCTCCAGGGTATATTTAATCACTTGTTGTAACTATGGATTTGGCTCTCAACACAGACAAAAGCTGGACAGTCAATGGGGTGTGCAGCTAAAAGGCAATGCTTTCTGCTTTGGGAGCAAGACTTGTACAGATCAACAAGAAGCATTTCTTAGTCTCAGCACCCAGCAGGAGTTCTTAATGATCAAGGCCAAATTGTTGTACTATTTCAAGAAAGTCTTATTACCAGGAACATATGGGAGGGCTGATTTCATATCAGATTATTTTCAGCTATAAAAAAAGATGATAACAGCTTGACTTCAGACGTGATACGTAAACACACGATTCTGCAAATTATAGTTGGCTTATGTGTTAAATGTAACGCATTCCGTTGAGTATATGCACAGTGCACATTCATAACAAAGAGTATCTATGACACTGCAATTCAACATAAGAGATGGACTTACAGTCCATGCTGCAGGTACAGAGTAAAAACCTCTTCAGGAGATGGTCAAACTAGGCACTTAGTAAGAATAAATACACAGCCTAAGTGACATGTCGGTTGTTGAGTGGGAGGAAGAGAAAACAAGGACATCTGGAACAATCAAGAATCAAGGATAATCAAGAAAAACTCTGGAACAATGTTGCAGATCAAGGCTTCTGCCACCACCATCTCTGCCTAAATGATTGCAGTAGCTTCTTGCTAGTCTCCCACCTCCGGTCCTTGTCCTCCACAGCAGGGTATGGGATCCTGTTAAAACCTGAGACATGATCCTTCGATTTAGGTTAAGGCAAAAGTAGAAGCAATGTGGACAGCTTTCAGACCAATGTAGCTCAGAGCCAGCGTGCTTCCTCCCTGCCTCTCTTTCTCTGTGTCAGGAAGCTTGGAGACCCCATGATCCAGATGCAAAAGGGCTGCCTGACTGACATTTGATCATAACATGAGTAACACATATACTTTTATTGTGTTCAGTCACTGAGATTTGGGATGTGTTTGGGGGGGATGTATAGTATTTGTCACTGAAGCCTAACATAGCTTATCTTGATGAATACAGCTGTTAGTGTAATAAAGTCATGGAAAGCCTTGATGAAAAAAAATTACCCACCCTGTAACAGTGTCTCGTGTTCCATGAGGAAAACTGCATTTCTTTTTCAACTGATATTTTGTTCTGTAAGAAGTTACATGTATTATACACAATATGGGGAGGTGGATCCAATCACCACACCTCCCTAAGCACGTTCTTCTTCCTGGAGCTCTTGTAGAGATGCTCATGCAAAGTCCTTTTGAAATTCAGCTTTGAAGGAGAAGTAACATTTATTTGACTGTTTTAAGGAGTTTCCCGCTCTCGGCATTAAAAAGAAAATCTAAAGATGCAAGCGTGTGAGATATTTCTCTTAATTATTGATGGGTGCTGCTGAAGCCATGATCAAACAAGTCAGCTCAGCTCTGCTAAGGGAGGAAATATCTCCCTGCAAAACAAAACAGAAACTTTTCTACACATCTTGGGTGGGTCGGGTATGAACATCCTTGAGCTGACTTCAACAATGGTAAAAAATGTTCAGATGTGGTGATGGTTAGGGCACTGTTGGTACTATTGAGAGACTGAGAAATGGGTGTCAGGCCAGGAATCTGCTAGGAAGAAGAGGTAGAAATGATAATGATGATAGTGGTGATGATGATAGCTTGTCATTGAAGAAGAAGAGATGTAACAATCACATAATCGCATTAATAAAAGTGTGGCACTGGCCGGGTGCGGTGACTTAAGCCTATATAATCTCAGCACTTTGGGAGGCCGAGGCAGGTGGATCACGAGGTCAAGAGATTGAGACCAGCCTGGTCAACATGGTGAAACCCCATCTCTACTAAAAACACAAAAATTAGCTGGGTGTGGTGGAACGCACCTGTAGTCCCAGCTACTCAGGAGGCTGAGGCAGGAGAATCACTTGAACCTGGGGAGCGGAGGTTGCAGTGAGCCAAGATCATGCCACTGCACTCCAGCCTGGGCAACAGAGCAAGATTCTGTCTCAAAAAATAAATAAATAAATATAAAAGTGTGGCATTGAAGTGAAAGAAATGTTAGGAATAAAATGAGTGCATTCTGTAAAAAATCAAACCTGACCCAGAACAGGAGTGGAGGATATAGTGATATCAGAGAAGACTTCCTTCAGGAAGCGATGGTTGAGATGATCATTGAAACGTCAGAAAGGACCAGGGTATTTCAGACAGAAAGAAGAGTATGTGCAAAGGCCCTGCAGTAGAAGGGAGCATACAGCATTTGAAGGACTCAAAACAACTACAGAAATAATACTTACTTTGTTAGTCAGGGGGTTAGCAGCAAGGGGTGTAGTTACACATTAGTGAGGCAGGTAGCACATGCAGGGCCCTGAGGTTGTGTTAAGAAATTTGGTCTTTGTTCTAGGAGCAACAGTAAATAATGTAAGTGCTTCAAAGGAGAAGAGGGACAAGAGGATGGCATGATCAGATTTGCATTTTTAAAAGAACACTCTGGCTGCACCATTCAACCCTAGATCAATCTAATTCCAAAGCCCATGCTTTCATTCCAAGCCACCTCTGACCTAAGGTATAGGCGAAAAGGGTGGGGAAGGAGGGCGTGGCTTTTAAATAGGAAGGCTTGGGAAGCCCTCATGAGAAGACAATATCTGAATAAAGACCTAGAGCAAATGAGGAGAAAAGGCTTGCAGAAACTAGAAGAAAAAAAAAAGACATTTAGAGGAGGAAACGGAAGAAGAAAGGTCCTCAGATGTTACTTGTTGTAGGGGCGGATTCTGGAGCTCTTTGGTGGATCACGGAAAGGCTGAAACACAGAAAGTATACATTTGTATGACTGTGCTGACAGTGGATCCAAAAAAGTAATTAGCAGGATTTTATGGTTAAAGAGGGGACCACTTTGCAAGGTGGCTTTGGAAGAATTGGGATGCCCAGTGGTCACAAGCACAGGATTAGGAATCAGACAGCCTCAAAATGGAGCTGTGGCTCTTTCGCTTTTGTACAGCTTACATTTCTCGGAATCTCAGTTTGGGTGTCTGAAAATGGGGGCAGTAATGACTGATCTCATATAGTCATTGGGAAAATTGAGGAAAATAATGATGGAAAATGCCTGAGCAGATGTTGCCAAAGCCCTACCATATCACCTGGGCCACTGCACAGAAACTGAAAGTGATTATCCACAGTACACAGCTACAGCTGATTTTCTTCTCTCTGCCTGATAGGGGTGTCTGACCAGTACACGTGCTTAGCTGATCATTAGGCTGATCAGAAGGATCAAGACTGGAAAGTCATTTCCCAGGAATAATTCTCAAACAATACCCCTGTTTCCTCATCTCTTGGGAGACAAACATGGCTTTTGCTCTGATTGTCACCCAGAGGGTTCCAGCAGATTCAGCCCTGGTGGCCTGCAGTGGTCACTTGCCCTTCGTTGCACACTTTATACGCTTTCCTGCCTTGCGGGTCTCACTTCTCCACTTTCAGGCAGCGTAACCTGAGATCTCTTCCAAAAAAAAAACCTGCTTGTACTCAACTGCTTCCCTCAGGAGTAAATAAATCTGTGACTGTGTAGAGAAAGCATTCAAGAAACCTGGCAAGAGAAAGCATTCAATCAAAGTGAGTTGTTACAATTATTGCTACAGGAGTGAACAGGATTTAAGGAACTGAACTCAGGATTATGAGGCAAGAGAAAGAGGAGTCTCATTCAGGGCCAATTCAGTGAACAGAATTGAGAGAAATTTCAGGTGCTTCTGTCAGTAAACTCTGCCTACAGCTGGTTTAATTCGGCCTCAGACAGAAATGGCTTTACCCATAGGAGACTGAAAGTTGTACTCATCCTGTAAGCAGAATTGGAAAACACTCAAAAGGAAGAATCTAGAAAAACCACTGTGAAGACAAATTTAATACCAGAGACTTTGTCTTCTATAAAAAAACTCTCTACCCAAAGATCTCTATATATATATAGTAAATAGATGACACCATCACAAAATATGCACATGTTTTTAATATATATTCAGACACTGATACAATAAATATTTATTGAGCATCTATTGTGGACCAGAAACTGGATTAGTTCCAAGTTAGCAGTAAAAAAAAATAAAAAGTGAAAAAAAAGGAAGCCATGAAAAATTCCTGACCTCACAGAACTTACATTCTAGATTGTGAAGATGAACAATAAGCAAAACAATTAAGTTAAAATTTGAGAATGTGAGAGAAAGAGAAGTTTTGGAGACAAATTAACCACAGAGAGAGGGAAAGAGGTGGGAAGGAGGAGGTTGGCACTTTTAAATAGAATGGCTCAGAAGGTCTTAGTGAGAAGGAAAGATCTGGATAAAGACATGAAGCAAATGAAAAAGAAAACCATTCAGACATCTGCAAAAAATAATGAAAACAAAAAGCAAAATTTAAGCCAAGGGAGAAGTAAAGCAAAGGCTCCGAGCAGAGAGAACAGCATCAGGTTCAAAGAACAGCAATGAGGAGGGTGCGGTGGAAGCATTTGGTTGCAGGGACCATGGCAGACAGAGGACAGCAGTTGGCACATTTATTTCTATAATGGATCAGATAGTAAATAGCTTTGGTTTTCTGGATTATGCAGTCTTTATTACAATGACTCACCTCTGCCATTGTAGCACACAAGCAGCCACAGAAAATGCATAAATGAATGGGCCTGGCTGTTTTTCAATAAAACTTTATTTATGGGAATTTAAATTTCATATCATTTTCCTATGCCACAAGTATTATTCTTCTTTTGAGTTTTTTCAACCATTTAAATATATATTAAGAATACATTTCTTTTTTATCTATTCATTTTTTATATATTTTTATTGAGACAGGGTCTTGCTTTGTTGCCCAGGCTGGTCTTGAACCCCTGGGATCAAGCGATCTTCCTACTTGTCTTGGCCTCCCAAATGCTGGGATTATAGGCATGAGCCACCACGCACAGGCTAAGAAAAACATTTCTTAGATTACCAGCTGTACAAAAAAAAAAGGAATGGGCTAGATTTTGACCACGGGCTGTTTGTTTGCCAGCCCCTAACATCGGACGTTGTAGATTTCAAGAAAGATTTGGCTTTTGCTCTGAGTGGGATGGGAAGGAATTGGAAGGCTTTGAGTGCAAGAGTGGCATTGACTTAGATTTGAGCAGGGAAGCTCAGACTTTTGTGTTGAGAGTAGGTTAAAGAGGGTCAAGGGCTAACGAGATCTTTAAAAGGCTTGGCACATATCTTTTTACATATCTGTTTAGTTAAAGCTGTTTGCTGGAGTTATCATTTGTGATTCCAAATGCATATTTACGATTTCCACTAATGGACAGTGAGCCCTCTGATTTTTACCCATTATAACAGTGTTCAAAATAAACATGGGCTATCAAGAAACATATCAAATAGATCGCACAAGAGTACAGGGCAAAAATCCGATTTGTATTTTTATTTCATAGCACTGAGACATATTTATCATTGAGAAAGAGAGCTCATCTCCTACTTTGCATGTGCTTTTTTTGAATGTCTGACTTCAGAGGCAATGCTCTTTGGTCATGTTTTTAATATCATCATGTTTGTATTTAACTAAAAATCAAAGCTAACGTGGAAGCACCTGATTCAATGAAAATGCATCGCCCAGCCGCCTCCTCTCTCCCGAGCACCTTCTTGATTCTGTATTTTGTACAAAAACTGGGAGAGCTGTTACAAACATCGATGATATATAACTGAATGATTTTGGTCTGAAAACAGAATTTACCACAGAACTATAAAAATGGTGCTATTAGGGCAAGTTGTCAAGAAATGATTAATACTTCTAACTGGCTATCATTTTTTCTAGCCTTCACACTTCAGTAGGCCATTAATCTGAAATTGGTACCACAAGTGTCACTTGCTTTGTTTGTCCATAGGGACCAAGATACCAAGATATCTTCTTTAGAATGGGGAAATATTACCAGATTAAGGTTGGGGCTCAGGTTTATGCCTTAGAGTACAGGTAATATGTGTGTTTGCATGCGTGTGTGTGTGTGCATGTGCACACGTGTGTGTGTGTGCATGTAATGTTTCATGAGCATGGAGCTGGTTCTTGGCAATTTAGTGATGTAACATTTTGTTTGTGCCCCGATGTGGTATATGACTTCTGATTCCCTTCTGTTGAATCAATAATTTAAAAATGTTTATAAAAGTAATATATATATAATTATATATAATTAATATATAAATACTATTATATATTAATAGTATATTATATATTATATCATATATAATAATATATATGATATATATTATATTATCATATTCCAGGAGATTTTAGTGTAGAAAGTTTATTAGGTGAAACTTATGGCTCAAAATAGCATCTAACTCTGGTCACAGTGGAGTAAATGTCACTGGAATTGCTCTCTACACTACAAAACTGAAGCAAATATATAAAACAACTATTTTAGACACAAAAAACAAGCACTGAAGGACTGTGATTCCTGTGAAAAGGCATACAAACAAAGTGGGCCCTGTCATTGTCTGAATCTTATCCTTGCAGGCACTTTCTGGACTGAAATTCAAAAAGGGAGAATGCAGAGAAGAGCATGATGATCTCAGTGCTTTGAGAAGACAGAGACTGGAGTTCAGAGGGGCTAAGGCTGCTCAGAGGTACTGGTAGAGTTCCATAAAAAGGGGAGCTATGGAGAAAAAGAACTCCAGATATCTTCATAGGGGTTTCATTAGGCTTTGCTGAATAATGAGCTGTGCAAGTGTAGAGAAAAACTCTGCACAGCTGAACAAAAAATGACAAGGAATTGTAAGATGATTGATGCTAAAAGCTGACTAAGACTGGGGCTCATTCAAATGCCTGTCAGTCAGAATGGACAGTCATTGCTCATTACTTGAAATAGAGACCCCAGGAGAGTCATACCTTAGTGATATGGCTAAACTTGCCCTACATCCATGCTAGTGGAGCTGTTAAAAAAAGACTTGAATATATTAAACTGATCTGTCATTTTCTTAACTGCCTGCCATTCTACAAAGCTTAACAATCCATAAAAGAAGACAACAGAATCCAAGGGTTTAACCAGATAAAAGTCACAATGTCATAATGTTCTGAATCTAATCAAATATTAGTAGGCATGCCAACAAGCAGAAAAATGCGACTCATAATCAGAAGAAAAATCAGTCAATATGGGCCGGGCACAGTGGCTCACACCAGTAATCTCAGCACTTTGGGAGGCTGAGGCAGGCAGATCACTTGAGGTCAGGAGTTTGAGACCAGCCTGGCCAACATGGTTTCACCCCATCTCTACTAAAAATACAAAAATATATAATTCAGGCATGGTGGCAGACGCCTGTAATCCCAGCTACTTGGGAAGCTGAAGCAAGAGAATCACTTGAACCCAGGAGGCGGAGGTTGTAGTGAGCCAAGCTTGCGCCACTGCATTCCAGCCTGGGCAACAGAGCAAGACTCCATCTCAATTAAAAAAAAAAAAAAAAAAAAGTATAGGGTGACAAGCTCAAGAACCTCAGGAAACACCAATAAAGATAAACACAAGGAAAACCAAAGACATATGATAATCAAATGTTTTAAAACAATGATAAAGAGAATATCATAAGAAGGCAGACGGGGGAAAAGATACATTATTTATATAGGGGAAACATTAAGAATTACTACAGATATTTTACCAGATATTTTCCAGGCCAGAAGACAAGAAATAACTTTCAAGTACTTCAGGAAACAAACAAACAACAAAAACCCTTGCCAACTAGGAATTATATATTCAACAACAAAAAAGAATCCCTTAAAATAGAATAAAAGAGACACTTTTACAGATAAACAAAAGCTAAGAAAATTCTTTGCCCGCAGTCTGTAGTATAAGAAATATTTAAGGTTGAGCACAGTGGTCCAAGCCTATAATCCCAGCACTTTGGGAGGCCGAGGCAGGCCGATCACCTGAGGTCAGGAGTTCAAGACCAGCCTGGCCAACATGGTGAAACTCTGTCTCTACTAAAAATACAAAAATTATCCAAGTGTGGTGGCAGGCACCTATAATCCCAGCTACTCAGGAGGTGGAGGCAAGAGAATAACTTGAGCCTGGGAGGCAGAGGTGGCAGTGAGTCAAGATCGCACCACTGCACTCCAGCCTGGCCAACTAAGCGGGACTCTGTCCGAAAAAAAAAAAAAAGAGAAATATTTAAGGGTACTGATAGAAGAAAATGGTAGTAGATGAAAACTTGACCTTGCAGAAAAGAATGACATTTGATGAAAATGCTATATATTTACTTGGCAAATACAAAACTTTTTCTTATTCTAGTCTATGTGAAAGATAATAAACTGTTTAAAGCAAAAATAATAACAAAGTATTGTAACATTTATAAAGATATATAATATATGTAATATTTATAAAAATATGTAAAGATATTACATATTTATATGTAATATATATAACAAATATATACATATGTTTAGATGTAATATATTTACATTTATATAAATTTACATATTTATCTTTATATTTACATATTTATCTTTATATGTAATATGAATACATATTTATGTTAGGTTGGCACAGAAGTAATTGCAGTTTCGCCTATTATTATTTTTTATTTTTTTAATTATACTTTAAGTTCTAGGGTACATATGCACAACGTGCAGGTTTGTTACATATGTATACATGTGCCATGTTGGTGTGCTACACCCATTAACTCATCATTTACATTAGGTATATCTCCTAATGCTATCCCTCTCCCCTTCCCCAACCCCACAACAGGCCCTGGTGTGTGATGTTCCCCTTCCTGTGTCCAAGTGATCTCATTGTTCAATTCCCACCTATGAGTGAGAACATGCGGTGTTTGGTTTTCTGTTCCTGCAATAGTTTGCTGAAAACGATGGTTTCCAGCTGCATCCATGTCCCTACAAAGGGCACGAACTCATCCTTTTTTATGGCTGCATAGTATTCCATGGTGTATATATGCCACATTTTCTTAATCCAGTCTGTCATTGATGGACATTTGGGTTGGTTCCAAGTCTTTGCTATTGTAAATAGTGCCTCAATAAACATACGTGTGCATGTGTCTTTATAGCAGCATGATTTATAATCCTTCGGGTATATACCCAGTAATGGGATGGCTGGGTCAAATGGTATTTCTAGTTCTAGATCCTTGAGGAATCGCCACACTGTCTTCCACAATGGTTGAACTAGTTTACAGTCCCCCCAACAGTGTAAAAGTGTTCCTATTTCTCCACATCCTCTCCAGCACCTGTTGTTTCCTGACTTTTTAATGATCGCCATTCTGACTGGTGTGAGATGGTATCTCATTGTGGTTTTGATTTGCATTTCTCTGATGGCCAGTGATGATGAGCATTTTTTCATGTGTCTGTTGGCTGCACAAATGTCTTCTTTTGAGAAGCATCTGTTCATATCCTTCGCCCACTTTTTGATGGGGTTGTTTGTTTTTTTCTTGTAAATTTGTTTGAGTTCTTTGTAGGTTCTGGATATTAGCCCTTTGTCAGATGAGTAGATTGCAAAAATTTTCTCCCATTCTGTAGGTTGCCTGTTCACTCTGATGGTAGTTTCTTTTGCTGTGCAGAAGCTCTTTAGTTTAATTAGATTCCATTTTGTCCATTTTGGCTTTTGTTGCCATTGCTTTTGGTGTTTTAGACGTGAAGTCTTTGCCCATGCCTATGTCCTGAACAGTATTGCCTAGGTTTTCTTCTAGGGTTTTTATGGTTTTAGGTCTAACATTTAAGTCTCTAATCCATCTTGAATTAATTTTCATATAAGGAGTAAGGAAAGGATCCAGTTTCAGCTTTCTACTTATGACTAGCCAGTTTTCCCAGCACCATTTATTAAATAGGGAATCCTTTCCCTATTTCTTGTTTTTGTCAGGTTTGTCAAAGATCAGATGGTTCTAGATGTGTGGTATTATTTCTGAAGGCTCTGTTTTGTTCCATTGGTCTATATCTCTGTTTTGGTACCAGTACCATGCTGTTTTGGTTACTGTAGCCTTGTGGTATAGTCTGAAGTCAGGTAGCGTGATGCCTCCAGCTTTGTTTTTTTGACTTAGGATTGTCTTGGCAATGTGGGCTCTTTTTTTGGTTCCATATGAACTTTAAAGCAGTTTTTTCCAATTCTGTGAAGAAAGTCATTGGTAGCTTAATGGGGATGGCATTGAATCTATAAATTACCTTGGGCAGTATGGTCATTTTCACGATATTGATTCTTCCCATCCATGAGCATGGAACATTCTTCCATTTGTTTGTGTCCTCTTTTATTTCATTGAGCAGTGGTTTGTAGTTCTCCTTGAAGAGGTCCTTCACATCCCTTGTAAGTTGGATTCCTAGGTATTTTATTCTCTTTGAAGCAATTGTGAATGGAAGTTCATTCATGATTTGGCTCTCTGTCTGGTATTGGTGTATAAGAATGCTTGTGATTTTTGCACATTGATTTTGTATCCTGAGACTTTGCTGAAGTTGCTTATGAGCTTAAGGAGATTTTGGGATGAGACGATGGGGTTTTCTAAATATACAATCATGTCATCTGCAAACAGGGACAATTTGACTTCTTCTTTTCCTAACTGAATACCCTTTATTTCTTTCTCTTGCCAGATTGCCCTGGCCATAACTTCCAACACTATGCTGAATAAGAGTGGTGAGAGAGGGCATCCCTGTCTTGTGTCAGTTTATATTTATATGTAATATATTTCCATCTATATAAATTTACATATTTATATTTATATTTACATATTTATCTTTGTATGTAATATGAATACATATTTATGTTAGTTTGGTGCAAAAGTAACTGCAGTTTTGCCTATTATTTTTAATGGCCAAAACCGCAATTACTTTTGCACTAACCTAATATTACATATAAAGATATATAATGTTTAAAAATATATAAAATATAGAAGTAAAATATAGGACAACAATGACACAAAATATAGAAAGGTAAATGGAACTATACTGTTATATGAAAATAATATAATGCCAGAAGTGGTATAATGTTATTTGGTGTGGGATTATAAGAAGTTAAAGATGCAAATGTAAATTTAAGGGCAAACTCTGAAAATATAAAATAAAGAGAATTAGCTAGTAAGCCCATAGTGGAGATAAATTAGATTCATTAAAAAATACAGATGAGAAAAAAAAACAAAGAAAAGATAAGACAATTAGTAAACAAACACCAACATGTCAGATTTTGACCCCATTATATCAATGATCACATTAAATATAAATTGCCTAAGTACTCCAAATAAAGGCCCAGTGTGTAAGACTGGATTAAATATTATTTAAAATTTTACATGTCACCTGGGGCCAAGGGATTGGCTCAACCTGCCTGCCACCACTAGTATCCACATGTACCATTTAGGGACCCAAGGGCAGGCTCATCTTACCTGCTGCAGGAACCTGTGTACCTTGTGTGGGGACTTAGAAATCAATTTACATCACCCATCACAAGCACCATCCACATACTATCGGGGGGCCTGAGGACAGGCCCATCTGTCTACCACTGGTACCACTGGTGCCTGAGTACCAGCTTGCCTGGTGTCCTCACACAGGCAGCAAAGCCTCACAACAGACTCCACTAACAATTGCAGTCTGTCACTGGAAAACTCACAGACACCACTGATGCTAATTACAGCCAAAGAAATCATGATGAGACTACACTATAGTGCGTACCCAGAATTAAAGCCAAAGCGCCCCACCTATTCAACACTGTAGATCCATCTATAGAAAAATGTTCATCCCTATGAAAGCCAACTCATAAATTTGGAAGAAGTGACTGTTATACCAGATGACAGATATCAATGTAAAGACACAAGGAACATGAAAAAGAAAAAAATAATAATGACACCTTCAAAGAATCACAATAATTATCTGATAATAGATTATTTAAAAAGGAAATATATGAAATACCCAAAGAAGTATTCAAAATAATAATATTAAGGGAACTCAGAAAGATATAAAAGAGCATAGATAAATAATACAAAGAAATCAAGAAAACAATTTACAATCTGAATAAGAAACTCAACCAAGAATGATATACCATAAAAAGGGACCAAATAGAAATCCTGCACCTGAGGAATTCAATTAATGAAATAAAAATACCATCAAGAGCTTCAAGAATAGAGTAGATAAAGCAGAAGAAAAAATTTCTGAACTTGAAGACAGGTCTTTTGAAACAACCTAGTCAAGCAAAAAAGAAAAACAAAGAAATAGAATAGAAAAGAAAAAAAAAAAAAGAATGAAACCTACATGACATATAGGGCACAAAAAGGTGACCAAATATTCTAATTATTGGTGTTCCAGGAAGATAAAAGATGAGCAAAGACATGGAAAACTTGCATAATGAAACAGTATTTTAAAACTTCTCAAATATTGCAAGCAATATAGCCATCCAGACACAGAAAGCTAAAACCTTTCCAAATAAAGTCAACCCCAAAAGGTCTTCTTTAGGGCACATTATACTTAAACTGTCAAAAGTCAAAGACAAAGAGAGAATTCCAAAAATGGAAAGAGAAAAGTCTCAAGTCATGAATAAGGTAATTCCCATCAGACTAACAGGAGTTCTTGACAGAATCCTTACAGACCAGGAGAGAATAGGACGATATGTTCAAAATGCTAAACAAACAAACAACCAAAAAACCCGTCAGCTAAAACATACCATTCCCAACAAAGCCATCCTTCAAAAATGAAGAGGATATAAAGTCTTTCCCAGACAAGCAAAAACTGCTAGACTAGCCCTACAAGAAATGCTAAGTAAGTCCTCCACATGGGAGCAAAAGGACAATATCTACCATCATGAAAACATAAAATTAACTTGTAAAGCAGATACAAAAATAAGAAAGAGAAAGGAATTAAATGTTTCACTACAAAAACTCCAAATCATAAAAATAAATAATAAAAGAGGAAGAAAGGAACAAAGGATATAAAACAATCAGAAAACAACAAAATGTCAAGAGTAAGTCCTCACCTACCAATAACAAACTTGAATGTAAACAGTTTAAATTCCTGAATTAGAAGTTATAAACTGGCTTAATAGAAAACAACAACAACAACAAAAAAGACCCAACTATATGCTGCCTGCAAGAACTCACTTCACCTGTAGACACATAGACAGAAAGTAAAAAGATGAAAAAAAAATTTCATTTAAATGGAAACTCAAAGCATGCAGGAGCAGCTACACTTATATCAGATGGCATAATTTCTAAATAAAAAATAAAAAGTAAAAAGAGACAAGATCATTATGTAGTGATAAAGGTATCAATTCAGCAAGATATAACCACTGTAAATAAATATGCAGTCAACTGGAGTACCCAGAACTATAAAGCAAATGTTATTAGAGCTAAAGAGAGAGAAAACCAAACTTAAAAAGAAACATCACACATAATCTACCTGATGGATCAAATGGAACTAACAGACATTTAAATAGCATTTTCTCTATCAGCTGCAGAATACACACTCTTCTCATCAGCACATAGAACATTCTTCAGGATAAATCACATGTTAGGCAACAAAACTTGTACAACAAATTTTTAAAACTCAAAATCATAGAAATCATATCAAGCATCTTCTCAGACCACAATGGAATAAAACTAGTGATCAATAAAGCGGAACTTTGGAAACTGTACAAATGTATGAAAATTAAGCAACACGTTCCACAATGACCACTGGGTCAATGAAGAAATCAAGAAGAAAATTAAAGAATTTTTTGAAACAAACGAAAATGGAAACACAATTACCAAAACCTTTGGGATATAGTAAAAACAGTGCTAAGACAGATGTTTGTAGCAACAAATATTGACATCAAAAAGTAGAAATGTTTCAAATAAACAGCCTAGATATATATCTGAAAGAACTAGAAAAACAAGAAAAAACCAAACCCAAAGTTAGTTTAAGGAAATAAATAATAAAGATCAGATCAAAGAACTGAAAGACCTAGAAAAGCAAGAAAAAAACAAACTCTAAGTTAGTAGAAGGAAATAAATAATAAAGATCAGAGTAAAGCTAAACAAAATAGAGACTAAACAAAAGAAATACAAAGGACAAATGAAAAAAAACTTGATTTTTTGAAAAGAACAATGATAAACCACTAGCTAGGATAACCAAGAAAAAACAGAAAAGACCCAAATAAATAAAATCAGAAATGAAAAAGAATACGATGGATACCAAAGAGAGGCTGAGGCAGGAGAATGGCGTGAACCCGGGAGGCGGAGCTTGCAGTGAGCTGAGATCCGGCCACTGCACTCCAGCCTGGGCGGCAGAGCGAGACTCCGTCTCAAAAAAAAAAAAAAAAAAAAAAAAAAAAAAAAAAAAAAAAGAATCATTAGAGACTATTATGAATATATGCTAACAAATTGGAAAACATAGAACTGCATAAACTCCTGGACACATACAGCCTACTAAAACTGAACTAGGAAAAGTAGAAAACTAGAACAGACCAATAACACATAACAAGATTAAGTCAGTAATAAAGTCTCCCAACAAAGAAAGGGCCTGGACCAATTGGCTTTAATGGTGAATTCTACCAAACTTATAGAGAAGAACTAACAGCAATTTCTCTCAAATTATTTCAAAAAATTTAAGATGAGGGGATTGTTCCTAATTCATTCTGTTAGGTCAATATTGCCCTGAAAATCAAATCGGACTAGGACCACAACAACACAAAAAGAAAAGTATAGATGATACCCCCATGAAATCAGTTGGCCAGAATAGCCAAAGCAATCCTGAGCAAAAAGAAGAAAGCTGTATGCATCACACTATCTGACTTCAAAATATACTACAGTGCTATAGTAACCAAAACTGCATGGTATAGGTCTAAAAACAGACACACAGACCAATGAAACAGAATAGAGAAAACAGAAATAAATCCACATGTTTATAGCCCATTGATTTTTGACAAAGGCACCAAGAACATATACTGGAGAACTGACATCCTCTTAAATAAGTGGTGCTAGGAAAACTGGGTAGCCATGTGCAGAAGAATGAAACAACCCCTATATCTCTCACCATATAGAAAAATTAACTAAAAATGGATTAAAGACTTAAATGTAAGATCCAGAACTATAAAAGACTTAAATGTAAGATCCAGAACTATAAAACTACTAGGAGAAAACATAGGGAAAACACTTTAAGACATTGGTCTTGGCAAATATTTTATAGCTAAAACATCAGAAGTACAGACAACAAAAACAAAAATAGACAAATGGAAATATGTTAAACTAAAAATCTTCTACACAACGAAGGAAACAATCAACAGATTGAAGATACAACCCATAGAATGGGAGGACATATCTACGAAATATTTATTCAATAAGGAACTAATGTCCAGAATACACAAGGGGCTCAAACAACTCAACAGCAAGATAATGAATAATCCCCTTAAAAAGTGGGCTAAAACTCTAAAATTCTGAATAGACATTTCTCAAAAGAAGACATAAAAATGGCCAACAAATATATGAAAAGAAGAAAAACTCAACACCATTAGTCATCAGGGGAATGCAAATCAAAACCACAATGAAGTATCATCTCACCCCAGGTAGAAGGGCTATTATTTAAAAGACAAAAAATAACAAATGCTGATGAGGATGTGGAGAAAGGGGAATTCTTATACGCTATTGGTGGGAACGTAAATTAGTACGGCTATTATGGAAAACAGTATAGAAGTTTCTCAAAGAACTAAAAACAAAACTAATATACAACCCAACAATCCCATTACTATGTCTTACTAGGTAAGAAGAGTATATCAGCATATCAAAGATATACCTACACCCCCATGTTTATTTGTAATAGACAAAATAATGGAATCAATCTAAGTGTCCAACAATGGATGAATGAATAATGAAAATGTGGCATATATACGCAATGGAATATAATCTTATGACTTATTTTGGCCAATAGAATGCAACAGAAGTTATGGTATGTGAGTTCTGAGACAAGAACTCAAGAGGCCCTGTTCACTCCTGCTCTTTCTAGGAGCCCTGCCTCCATTATGTGTGCAAGCCTGGAATAGACCATTGAGCTAAAGAGCCATGCGGGACTGTTGTCATGAATAACAGATCACGTGGAAGAGAGCCCAGTTGTTCTGGCCAAGGCCATTTTGGACCAATCTGCAACCAACAAACCCCTAATCATCTCAAAGAGCCCACCTGATCAAGCAGAACCATCCACTTGATCTGTGGTTGAAGAAGAAGTAAGTTCAACCGAGATCCATCAAATCCCACAGAGATCAGTAGAACCATGCAGCTGCCCATAGATTCATAGTAATATATGCTTATCTATTTGAGTTTGGGGAGTCATTAGATAGCAATAGCTAACTGATAGTTTATATTGATATTCAATATATATTGTATCACTGAAAATCTTGAATGCATTCTAATGAAATTATTTTTGACATATTTTCTTAAATCTAATGTTTTCTTAACTACTCGAAAGAAATTAGAGAAGGTAAGCCTATTAGAATGTGTATTTCCAAATTATTTTCTTTTTAAGGATATTAATAACGTTAACAAATGGTGCTTGAAAATGATCTTGTGGAGTTTTTCTCCCCTCTACTGGCTATTTGCATAACATTATAAGCAATCTGCCCTGTGTCTTGGAATTAGTGTGACTGACATGGTATAAATGCTTCAAAATCTTCCAAGTCTACGCCTGAAAACCTGGCATCTTGCATCACAAGCAACACTTCCTAGAGCAAGAGGTTTTATTCTGAATAGCAACTCTAGGAAACTCTTTCTTGCTTGGATCATGTTACCACGACAACAGTCCCACATGGCTTTTTAGCTCAAGTTCATTCTTTTAATTAGAGGACTGAGATTCCTCTTTTTCTCCAACCACTTCCCCTAGGAGATTTTTCCAAACACTTCTGGCTCTTGTTTTACCTTTGGGTGTTTGCATGATGCCAGGAGGAATGTGCTAATTAGAACATCTTAGTGTTTGGTGATGGTTTTTGCAATTTTGAGAGAGCATCTGTAGAGCTGATTTTCTTAAGGTAGTTTTATCCCCCAAAGTAGTAATCCCATGGTCTATGTCTATGCAACAACTTCCCTTTCTGCAAAAGGGATTTAGAAGTGGCCTCAAGTAGGGAGCCAGGTATCCATGTTGGCAAGGTGAAGTTAAGAGTGTAGAATCATACTGAACTGCAATTCTTCCTTAACTCTGATGGCTACAATACAATCTTCATTAATTCATTCAACAGATGCTTTTTGACCACATTCCAGCTATATCACCAAACATGATGACAAACTGGAGACTATAATGAACAAGACCCTATCTTCATGGAGTTTAAACTATAAACTACAGAATATGACAAGTGCAATATGCAGGAAAATCAACTTACCTATCTGGTTTTCATTTCCCGCCCTCTAAAATGGCTTTAATCTTACTACTGCCATCTGTGTGTCATGTGAGGTTTCAGTGAAGAAATTCTTGAAAATGTCCTTTGGGATGGTACTTAGCTATGAGGAACAGGAAACCTAAATAGAAGTTTATTGTTCTCAGGTAACAAAAAATCTAGAAGTAGGTAATTGCTGGGATTGTTTTAGTGGCTCCACACTGGGAAAGTGTCTTGACTCTTCCCTCAGAGTCTAAATATAACTGCTTGTTCACAGCAAGATGAAATGAACGACAGCCAGATTAATCTCTCTCTTTTGTTAGTAAAAGAGTAAAAGCTGCTTTGGAACCTACCCCAATAACTTTGAATTCGATATTATGGTCCAGAATGCATCACAGGGTCACCGCTCGCTTTGGGGGAAGCTGTGAATATGGGTACTTAGCTTTCCCAACCTCTAAAAGGTGGGAGGGGTGGGTTGCAAATAGATGCTGGATCTGCCAAACTAATGTGCTGGCCACAAACATTTAACACAAGCATGGACTACAACTGGCCCTCAGTGCTTGTTAGTTATCCGTTTCTTTATGTTTTCCTGAAGTTCTAGAGACAGAAGGATTTTCTGGATGCAGTAGGCTGATGCAGGGAGCCAGGAAATTGGATTTTCATTGACGCAATCAATTTAGGATCAGCCAGCAATTTTCTGGGACTGAGCATAACTGCTCAGAGAATTTTAAATAAAAAGGCAACTACATCTACATGATATGAGAAAATGTCATTTACAAGAGAAGGATCAATATTATATATAGATTAATGGTTCATGAATTGCAGATTGTGGACTATTTGGAAGCCTCAAGAATGTGTTGGGATGCTGAAACTGTGCCCATGTGACCTTTTAATTTCGTGTTTTTATTTAAATAATCATACCACTTCCAAATTAACATATGGATATGTTGGATTGTGTGGATGATTTCTGCATTAGTGAGATTAGATTAAGTTATTCTGTTGCAACAAATAACTTGCAAATCTCAGTGATTAACAAAGCCAAGGTTTATCGCTCACTGCAGGGTGAAGGGTTGGGTCAGTGTTAGAGGCTGCTTCCTTTGTATGGAAGCGTCTAGACATTTTCCCATTACATTTCTTGCTTCTTACATTCACATTTCATTTGCCAAAATGTGTCTGTTGATACAGCTAGTTTCATGCAGGTGGGAAACCTGTGATCTTCCTATGTGTTTCAGAATGAGGCCAAGAACTGAAGATGTAGTGGTAGTAATGTCTATAACAGTTATTATGTATCTAAGTACTGTTACTCCTTCTCAGTACCATAGTATGGTACTGATTGAGTCGAGATCAAATAACGCTACCTTAATTTTTTCAGGGAAAGAAGAAGTGGGCGTAATGTGTAAATGATCCAGTCACACCAATAGATGGTATAAAATATCATAGTATGCTGAGGAAATGAGCAGTTCAGATAGAAAAAAAAAAGTGGTGGGAAAATAGTCATTACCTGGCATGAACTACTAGAGCCATGCTAAACTCAGAAAAAAACCTTGCTTCTAGCTGTTATTCCATTCACTTGTGAGCAGAATTTGGAATTCAGCAATACAACATCATGTATTATATTATGTTAATGTTTTCAACTTTAGCTTTATCGGTTTTACGGTTTTATTTGACATTGACTTGTAAATTTCTTGTGCTTTTATAGTTGTATATGAGAAATAAAAATAAGAAAACTGTCATGTTTATTAAATAACATAATAAAAGCAATTTAAACCAACACAAGGGGACCTACATCTTTTCTATAAATGGTCCCTACATTTTCTAAAAGTTGGAGGTACATTGCATAAATTGTTCAAAGATCACTCAAAATCACCGAACCAAGATCTCCTGAATACATTGAAATCTCTGTTTTATCATGCAATACAAGGCACAGGCTATGTAGTATGTAGAACCTAAGTTCAAAGTTAAAAAGGCGGTTTAAATGCAAGTATCAGCATTTGTTATATATGGAAACTGGAACAAGTGGTTTTTGCTCAAAAAAACTCTGAGCATGAATTTACACATGCCTAAAAGGGGAGTAGCAATGCTATGTGAACCGATCTCAGAGGATATGGCAGAGATTGAACGAAATAACAGATGTGCCAGGGACTACTTGTCCCGTATCAATAACTGCATATCCAGTATCAACAGTAGCAGCCATCCTTATTGTTGATATTATTATTACAAGTCTCAGAGGGGGTGAAAACTTCTCAATGAACTCTTCTTTGGATGAATTGGATCAGCAGCTTTCTGATGGATTAATTCCATGCCTTCCCTCAAGTCCAGAAATATATCGCCTAGATTTCCCCCAAATAGATCAATGAGGCCCAAACTGAAGTGGAAATATAGCCATTTTCAGAGGTACTTAATTAAAGGAGTGAGTCCGGTCAGGTCATTAACATCCTACATTCAGAAGAAATAATCATTGCAGGAGTGGAAAGTCTAGCCCTAGGAATTACACAGAAAAGCATAACTGTTCTTTTCATGTTTCTGAAAAGTTGGTTTTCCAATTAGATCTTCATAACACCCTGCACAATTTATTACTGAGCAAAGCCATGGTGGTTGGAAACTTTGATTTCACTGCTTCCTTAAAATTGCTTTGTCCATTTTACTCTTCTGGGGTTTCATGGGATTGTAAAAAGGAAATGTTACAAAGCAAAAACCAGAATTTAAAGGACTTATTCAGAAGAACTTCGTGCTAGTGGGGTTTTTGTTGTTGTCATTTTTCTTCCACTGAAAACATTCTTCTCTTCTATATAGCTGCCTTATGGAGCCACTATGAGACATAACTCCACTTAGGTATATAAATATTTATAACTTAATGTGCAGAACACTGCAATAATAAAATGTAGGAACATTTTTTTAAATGTGGATGACTTTAATTTGGTGCTGGCAATTAGAATTTTCAAAACACAGAGGCTATGAATATATGAGTGCCTCAATTGATCTCCAGTGAACCATCTTTCATAAGCATATGCATCTTTTATGCTTTGTAAACACCAAAGGTCTTGAAAAAATTGCTCAACAAATATTTTTTTGATGCTGCTTTCTCATTACAACAGACCCAAATCATAAGGTAATCATCAACTAATGAATCTCTTCCTCAGGTTAGAATGTTGGATGAAACTTTCCATGTCAAGAATTTTGCTCATAACATTGAAATTCAAATAATTTTATGTGTAAGTACAGCTTTCAAAAAGCAATTGGTAATAAATGTAGCAAATGCCTTGCATTATTCCCAACATAATTTTCAAATTTGATTTTCCAGTGTAAAACTGAAGGCAAAACAAAAACCAATCATTCAGCTAATTGCTGTGAAATACAAAATCATCTTTCCACTGATTTATTTTGTAATATAGTTTGGTTTTATTTACCTGTGATGCACTCAAAACATTACAACTTGTTTATTCTTATGAAAATTAATAATCAATGGAGTCTTAATCTGGGGACTGGAGAATCAGACTTCTGGCTTGTTTACAAAATGATCTGTCTTCCTTTCCCGAGAAGCACGTGAAATGCTTGCTCAAAGGCTGAAAGAAGGTCAGTTGGAAATCTCTAACATGAGGAAATCTGTGCTATTCAATTGAGCTAGATAGCTGTTTCAATCACAAGTTGAACTTTGTAAATGAAAAAGAGTTGAACTCTGCAAAATATTTGAAGAGATTTATTCTGAGCCAAATATGAGTGACCATGGCTCATGACACAGCCCTCAGGAGACCCTGAGAACATGTTCCCAAGGTGGTCAGGGCTCAGCCTAGTTTTACACATTTTAGGGAGACATGAGACATCGATCAAATACATGTAAGCTACACATTGGATTGGTCCAGAAAGGTGGGGCAATTTGAAGCAGGGAGGGCCTCCAGGTTATCAGTAGATTTAAAAATCTTCTGATTGGCAATTGGTTGAAAGAGCAATTATCAATAAAAAGGAATATCTGGGTTATGATAAGGGGCTGTGGAGACCAAAGTTTTATCATGCAGACGAAACCTCCAGGTAACAGACATCAGAGAGAATAGACTGTAATGTTTCTTATCAGACTTAAGGTCTGTGTTGATATTAAATGTTGGTCTGCTTTTTCTGAATTTCAAAAGGGAGGAGGGTATCATAAGGCCTGCCTGACCCTTCCTTCCCGTCATGGCCTGAGCCAGTTTTTCACGTTAATTTTGGAGTGCCCTGGCCAAGAGGAGGGGCCCATTTAGATGACTGGGGAGCCTTAGAATTCTAATTTTGGTTTACAACTTTAAAAAAAAGTGTAAGATAGATTTGACTCAGTAGATATATTTCTCCCTTGAAATTGATGAAAATTAACCAACAAGATATTTTAATGTTATTGTGTCTAAAAATCTCCCTTTTCCTTGGTCACATATTACAATTCCAAATTCCTTCTTAAAAAAAATAATAATAATTTGGAAAGTTCTGTTGCTAACAAGAAAGCATTCAGGAGCCTATTTCTCCTGGGGTTCATAAATGTAAATAAGAAAAAAATTCACCTATGTTTTCATAAAGTCATTATAAAATAGCAAATTCTTCTGCTTTCTTCTGTTTGCAAAAGTATATATTTAATTTAATATCATAACTCTACAATTTAAAACTCACAAAGGCAGAATATTTTACACTCTTTTATTGTAAAATATACATTGAGAAAATTGCACCAAATATGTATTTACATATAGTTCAGTTGTTATAAAGTGAACCCCTATGCAATCACACAGTCAGTGCCCAGGAAGCCCCTGTGTATCATTTTTTTTTTATTTATTCCAGACCGTCCTACCTGCCATTAGCCTGACTTTCTGTAAAACAGCAAATTCCTAATGAGCTCTGTTGAGAGACTGCCATTCAAATGACTCTTTAGCATTTCCCGGTTATCAACACCATGTTTCTGTCCAGAGGCACATGCAATTTTGAAAGGTTATGAAACTACCAGTCCAGAACATACTTCCATAAACTCATTCATTTCTATCCAAATGCTGGAAAACCATCCTTTAATCAGAATATATTGCACCGTGAGGTGACGGTGGATTTGTTATACTGATTATCACATTACATTAGAGAGTGTGTGTATGTGGGATAGAGTATGGTCTTCCTTAACAAGTTGTGAACCCCACAGAGAAGGATCGTCCTTATTAATCTTGGTCCACCTGGCTTCTCACCCAGCACCTGGAATAGAATGTGTATGCAAATGTTTTCCAAATGAAATGAGTCAAGAAATACTTATTGAGTGCCTGTTGTGTGCTAGGCATCATTCTAGGCACGGGAGATACAGTAATGAACAAAAGAAACAGGTTTCTTGCTGTCATTGAATTTATAGTCCAGTGGAAATGACAGATAATAAATTCTTAAATGAAGAAGAAAAAATATCAAATAGTGATAAATGTCCTGCAGAGAATTAAAATAGGATAACATGCAAGAACAATGGTTCTCAAAGAATGACCTCCATATCAGCCACATTGGCATCACTCAGGAATTAGTTTGAAATGCTGATTGTCAGACCTCACCCCAGATCTGCTAAATCTGGAACTCTGGAGGGGGAGCCCAGCAAACTCTGCTCTAACAAGCCCTCCAGTCACGGGAAGATCAGGAGGGAAGCATTCCAGGCAGAGGAACCAGATAGTGCAAATCCCAAGACAGAAACACACATAGTTAAGTTCAAGGAAAAGCAAAAAGGCCACTGTGGCTGGAGTAGGGCAAGTAAAACCTGGAGCAGAACACTGGATTTGACAGATAAGGAGAAAAACCTCTTTTCTGGCCTTATAGGCCATGGCAGTGTCTTTGGCTTTGATTCTCACATAGATGACATGCCATGATTCTCACAGTTTTAAGTAGAATAACATGGATTGGCTGCTGGACAAAAAACTGAATGTCTACAAAGTGCATATATATATATGTGTGTGTGTGTGCATCAATGTGATATATATGTATATATGCAATACATATGTATATATATTGCATGTATAGTACATGCACATGTAAGTGTATGTTACATATATAAATTCTATATGAATTATGCATATATGTAAACTATGTGTGTATACTGATATGTGTATATATGTATACATATACATTATGCAATATATGTATATATTGCATGTATTGTGCATGCATATATATGTATACATATGTATACATATATACCCACCTGAGCAAAGGCAACTATGGCACTATACATGCAATATATGTGTATACATATATATGCATGCACTATACATGCAATATATACACATATGTATACATAATATGTATGTATACATTTGTATACATATATGCATGAACTATACATGCAATATAACACATATATACATAATACACATGTAACATGTGTATACATATATATGCATGCACGATACATGCAATATATACATATTGCATGTATGTATACATGTGTATACATATGTATATGTATGTATACATACATATGTATATATGTAAGGGGTGTGTGTGTATAAAATTGTTAAGCTTCCTTTGCCCAAACAAGTATTTTTGTTTTTGCTTTTGCTTTCCCTCCCAAAGCAAGTTGGTTTACTAGCTTGAGACAATCAGTTTGGAAAATAGTTTGGTGCTACCACTTTCCATACTAGGAGAACTGAACTTGCTTTGGAGCAAGAGATTTTCAGTGGAAGTTATTCCTGGTTAGTTATCCCATAGCTCTTGCATGCTTTCAAAAATACTGCCTGCCAAAATACTTCTTATGAAACTGGCAGCAAAAATGTGGTGAATGGATAAAGAGGAAGGGTGATGCCAAACTAAGGAAGAACAGAGACAAAAAATACTTTGATTTCATTCATGTGACATCATTTGGTTGCCATAATGCCAGATCTTGAGCTTTCAAGGGAAAGAGGGGGAGTACAGAGTTCCATGTATGGAATTTTTAAAAAAGATTTTAATTAATAACTCTCAAACTACCAGCTTATTACCATCACACTAAGAAAACTTAAAATCGCAAGTAGATAGTCAATAGGGCTAGCCCCCTACTAATGCAAAAATAATCAAACATGCTTATTTACTAAGAGCAAATTTATAATAACACTTAATGTCCTGTTTTCCTATGCCATTTGTAACCATCTTTCACTAAAGTAGTTGCTATTCTTCCAAAATACAGGATCTCTCACACTATAGAAGGCAGAAGCATGGACAATTTATGAATCTAGAAATTCTAATTTTATTCTGATAGTTGCACTAATGAATAATTTACATACTACATAATTTTTTTACATATTACATAATGTTAATTAGATGTAATTTACATATTACATAATGTTAATTAGATGAATTAATAATTTTTCTCATGTGGCAAGGCTGTTATTAAAATAGTTCATCCTAAGGACATTGACCCATTTCTTTGCCGGTCTATCTAGCAGTGGATTTGAGATACCATCAATTTGTACCTCTTGTGTCTTTTCTAGCTCTGCTATCCATTAAAAGTAAATTCCAGCACACATTTTTTCCTTCTACACATTTGCATGTAAATTAAAGCTTTCTGTTAGTAGTAGAAAATTTCTCTCTTTTTAATCTAATTTACTGGCCAGTTAACAGGTTCCTGCATATTTGTTTTCCAATTCACAGCTCCACTCATTAAAAATAAAACCCTTTGAATGTTATTTGGTTAGAGATAACTTGAAAGAAATTTGTAAAAATAGTGTACGTTTTTAAAAGATCATTTACTTTGATTGGAAGAAACGCATGGAAGCATTTCAGAACTTTGTTTTTAAATAAAAAATTCAAAAGTGAAAATAAAAACCTACTTATTGGTAAGCAAATGGATTCTATTATTGCTATTACCTACTTTTTGCTTAATACTTCATTAATTTTTCATTAATATTTTATATTGTCTCACAGGGTTATCCTAAAAAGAAGTCACTGCGTTAAGGCCTATGCATCTATCATTTCTTGTTATATGATGAATAAATGATTTCTTGATTACCTGCTATGATAAAAAAAAAAAAAACAAAACAATAATAATCCCTGATGCTGAGTTATTTACAAGCAAATTAGGAAGATGAGATAATTTAATAGTGAATACCACTAGGGGGGATGTCCCAACTATTGAATAAATAAGGTCTCTGGGTGTTGATTTCTGAGAATGACTCATTTTTGGAATCAACAGGCAAGCTTCTAGAAATACAGATTCCCAAGTAATATTCTACATTCCCCTTTCCCTAAACCTACTGAATCACAGTCTCTGAAGGTAAGCCCAGAAATCTATACAATCTATA
This sequence comes from Macaca fascicularis, assembly GCF_037993035.2. Taxonomy (NCBI): domain Eukaryota; kingdom Metazoa; phylum Chordata; class Mammalia; order Primates; family Cercopithecidae; genus Macaca; species Macaca fascicularis. The sequence continues at coordinate 110,422,221 of NC_088384.1, read as the reverse complement.
TTTCTAAAAAGTACAAGATCACTGTGAGAGACATCCGGTCCTGCTCTAGTCCACGAACCACTGCTCTGGGAATTCAGAGGAGACAGAATCTCACTTCCACGTTAAATGGTCAAGGAGGTCTTTGTAGATAAGTCTGGACCAAGGGAGAGTCTTAAGAAATATGGAAGACGGAGAGGAATGAGGAAGACAGTCCACCTGGTGTGACCCACCTGAGCAAAGGCAACTCTGGCACATGCAAGCAGTACAAGGGCAGGGCAGGGCAGGCAATTTGCATCCCTGTTGGCCTGGGCTATGGAAATGGGCAAGTCAGTGGGAGGCTGGGTATCGCATCAGGTTTGTAAATCTTTCAAGGGCAGATACCGTGTGTGAGGCCAAAATATATTCCAGAAATATTACACATTATATTTCCACCCTACAAGCATTCCCCTTTTATACCTTGAGTCTTCTCCAAATTTAATTTACTATGCAATTTGATTTACAAATTTAATTTACAAATGTAATTACTGTCACTGGTCACCAGGCCCATAACCACAGCCCCCACCCCCCCTAAAAACAAACACGCACTCCTCTCAGTTAAAACATTGTCTGCACGTTTCAATACATGTATAATCATTTACTATATATATAACACTATTATATTGTACTATGCACACATTTGGCTAAATTTAAAATAGGACTTTTAAAATGATTTGATAAAGACTGAAGTAACAAATATCTTAGTTATAATTTTATTTTATATATTCATGATAAAAACATTCTTTTCCAACTAACACGTATTATTAGTATTTTATAGGGAATGACATGATTGAATATGCCTTAATATTTTTTAAAATGCAAGCTGAACTGTGATTTTAAAGGTCTGATTCTAAGTTAAATGTTGGCTTTTTATGGCAGTCAAGAATTACAAAGACATCTCAAAAAGATACATGGATCCAAATAGAAAGAGGGACATCGGTGGACACATATCCTAAATGTTGGTATTTATTTTCAGACCCAACTGCCAATTTTGCAGCATTGTTTAAAACTGGTAAATCTGCATCTTCCTCAATGTCAGTTTATTGTTTTGTAAATTAAATGACAAATGCCTTTTGGTTTTCAAACAAAAGGATTCATAAACCTACTCAAACTCTTCTTCAGAAAGATTTTTTTCTTGAGATAGAAATTCTGTTTCCTTTGGGTATATATCCAGTGATGGGATTGGTTCAATGGTATTTCTGTCTCTAAGTCTTTGGGGAATCACCACACTGTCTTCCACAATGGCTGAACGAATTTGCACTCCTACCAAGAGTGTATGAGAACACATGGACCCATAGAGGGGAACAGTAAACACTGGGGCCTTTTGGAGGGTGGAAGTAGGAAAGGATAAGAAAAAATAACTAATGGGTAGTAGGCTTAATAGTGAGGTCGGGCGCGGCGGCTCACACCTGTAATCCCAGCACTTTGGGCGGCCCAGACGGGCGGATCACAAGGTCAGGAGATTGAGACCATCCTGGTTCACACCGTGAAACCCCGTCTCTACTAAAAATACAAAAAAATCAGCTGGGCGTGGTGGCAGGCGCCTGTAGTCCCAGCTACTCGGGAGGCTGAGGCAGGAGAATGGCGTGAACCCGGGAGGCGGAGCTTGCAGTGAGCTGAGATCCGGCCACAGCGCTCCAGCCTGGGCGACAGCGCGAGACTCCGTCTCAAAAAAAAAAAAAAAAAAAAAAAGAAGTGATGATCAATGAGTGATTAAATAATCTGTATTAAATAATCTGTACAACAAACCCTCATGACGCCTTTATCAATGTAACAAACCAGCCATGTACCCCTGAACTTAAAACAAAAGTTAAAAAAAGAGATTCTGTTTCTATTTTTTATTTTTAAGGATATAGATGGGTTCCCTCCATCCACCCACCCACACATCCATTTTTAAAGGCTCCTCTCAACAAAACATGTTTCTTTTGAAGAACATGTTGCTTTTCATTGTTAAAATATCATCTTTACCTTACATGGACATTCTAAGCTTCCCCCCATGCCCCCAAATCTGAATTTCAGGCAGAATATTCTGCCCAATTTATTTTAACCTTGAAACATGGGTGAGGAATAGTTGAGAGTAGGAATAGGAGCTGCATTGTGCTGGTGTTGGTTTGCTGTGTGCCTGGACTTACATTATCATTGCCATTTTCAATCTGCATTTTCTTTTCAGGAATCTTATTAAGTCTTTTGTAATTTTATGAGAGTATGTCTAATTAAAACGAGGTTGCATTGTCCACACATCCACTTCACAGTGAAAATGTAATCTGCAATGCGTTGCATTGGGCGGCAGTGAATCAGAGTCCAGATGTGGCTAGGGACCACTCTGCACTGAGCGATTTCATCTCTTCTTTCCTTTGCCTTGCACAGGGTGCCAGAGGAATGATCTCCTAGGCTCAGAACTGGGTGAAAACGCCCATGCTGACTTGTATAATAATTATTGGCAAAGGCCAATTACCTTCCTGTTTTATATAAATGTAAGTGTAAATAAAACTGCACCATTTTGCTCGCCCCCCACCCCCGGGTCTCCTGAGTCTTCGTTAGGGTGCTGTGTGTACTACACTGAGGAGCTGTCATAGCAGAAGGCAGAGAAAATGGGCTTCTTTTCCTGGCTTTTGAATTTCAAAAACCTAGTTCTTGGGGGGAGAGAAAAGACTCCCTTTTCACTCTGAGTATGAACCACAACTTGGGGAAATAGACCATGAATAAAAGCACAGCTTCCCCTCCCCTGAGTACAAAACACGTCTTTAAGACGTGGAAGAGAGACAATCAAAAGGGCATCAACAAGAAAGGTGACTTCAGGGGGCCCCTGAGAGACAGCCCTGGGCCCTGCTCCTCACATACATTCGTGGGATGCTAGAAAACAGAGCACCTGGACCATGGGAGACGTGATTTTTACTTTAGGCACACACTTCAGGACTCTAAGATGTAAATCCACTGTATCGTAATATCTGCACTCCTTGAAACATTTCCTGGAACTTCCTATATAGACACACTGGAATTTTACTTGTAATCTTTTTGTATATGCTACCCCAAATTCCAGGATTTGGAAAGCATGCGTTAAACTCAAATAATTTGAAGACTAGTTTAATACATTCTCAAAGCATACTTGTTAAATTATTAGTCAAAAACCATGTCTAATTTTAGTCATTTAGCATCTCTAAGACTCCAATGTTTAGAAAATCTGTAGCATGAAAAACCCATAATAAGAATGATTTGTGTATGGAAGATGAAGCATTGAGCGAAAGACCCTAATTTTCATTGGATTGGGTTTGTTTTTAAATTTGCAAAAAAAAAAGTTGAGGGGGAGGTAATAGATGTTGGGCTGAGGTATTTACCATGGACTTTTCTTTTTTGCTTTAATGCTAAAAATGATTAATCAAATTTGGCCAGTTAACATCATGAACCTGTGATATTCCTCTTTGCAGTGGTCTCTTAGGAAACTTTGGAAATGCTGTTTGGCTTGCAACCCAGTTTTCTTTATTAATCCATCTTAATTGTGTCATCGGCCATGTAGCTAAATTGCCTGTGGACATATGTGATCACCAGGCTAACCTGTTCAAATGGCAGGTTAACTATGCTGTGTCCCCTGCATGATCAGCTACTCAAATGTGAAAGGATGTGTTTGCAAAATTGAAAGCATGCCACTCAAGTAAAATTAATGGATGTCAACATGAACTCTCTTGGACAAATGTATTCTGTATTGCAAAGACAAATTGTGGGCTAGTGAAAAATCTTCAAAGTATCTTGCATGTTTGCTAGAAGATAATTGGAATGACCTAGCTACAGGGATGTTTTGTAATTGTTGCTACTGAGTAGTCTCTGAGAAGTCCAATAATATCCTCTTAAAACACACCAGAGACCGAAGATGAACACCATCTGGCCTGTTTTCCAAAACAGTTGGTCATCACAGCTGATGTTAATTCGAACATTCATTTCTTCTGAAATGAGGTGGGGGCTGTATTCTTGCTCTCCAACAATGTCCTTAAGTTCCGGTCTTTGATTCATGCATGAGCCTTTCTGTTGCTGCTCATGTTTATTTTGTTTAAACATGAATTTATTTAGCATATTTGTATCACTAAGTAATTTATGCCCATAAAAATATTCAGATAACAAAGGAAAATAGAAAGAAATGAATAAGTACTATCCATAATCCCAACACTCAGGAATAATGTTCTATTTTTATGTCTATGTATAGGCCTATGTTTATCTTTCTAATTTAAATATAATTTAAATAAAAATGAAATTATATGTACTGGTTTTCTGACTTATTTTTGCTTAATACTAAATATTGTGAATGTTTTCCTGTCAATAAAAATAAAATAGTAGTAATTGTTATGGTTGTATAAAGTATACAGGTGGTTTGGATGCATTAACTAATCTCATATGGATATGCATTAGGCTATTTTAAAATTGTTTCTATATTAGGCATCCTTTTCTAATATTTATTTTTGATTTATTTTAATATTTTAAGTTCTGGGGTACGTGTGCAGGATGTGCGGGTTTGTTACATATGTAAACATGTGCCATGGTGGTTTGCTGCACCCATCAACCCATCACCTGGGTATTAAGCCCAGCGTGCATTAGCTATTTTTCCTACTTAGGCATCTTTTTCTTAGAGCAAAATCAGCTCTATTGAGACACGTCCAAACCACCTATTAATATTTTAAGCATAGAATTTGAGGAGTTTGGAAATGTAAGCAAATATTTTATGTATACACATTTGTGCATGTGGAAAATTATTTCCCTAGCATAAATTCCTAGAAATGAAGTCATTGGTTTACAGTACATATACTTAAGATTTTTTTATACAAATCGTCAAAGTGCTTTCTAGAAATGCTGCACCAAGAACTACTTCCGATTCCTATGTTAGGCAAAGAAATAGAAAATTTAAAAAGTAGCTGTTGAGATAATTTTGGAAGGATTTTCAAAATGAGTCTACAAGTCCCTGCATAATCTGGGCCCTGTCAACCTCGCCAAACCAATATACACCCCCTCGTACAGTACATACCAGTAGATACTCATTTGTTCAAACATGCCCACTTCTTTCCCTCTCAGGGCATCTTGCCATACTTTTTGCACAGCTACATCCCAGTACCCGACATGGTGGATCTTTGCATCATTCAAGTCTCAGCTTAAAAATCCCCTGCCTCCGAAAGCCCTCCTGCCACCGGCCCATTTAATATTGGTTTGCTCATTGTTCTCTGTGTCTGAATCATGTTTGTTTTCTCTGAACATTTTGTACCATGTACAGCATTATTTGTTTATTGACTTAATTTTTTGTCTTTATCAACAGAAAGTGAGTTCCATAAGGGTAAAGAAATTATGTGTCTTTACTATATATTCTGTATTGATTTGTGGAAAAAAACTAAAGGATAAATGAACAATTGGAAGATATTTACCAGTGTTTGTTGTATACATGCAATCAGCTGAACAAAATTTTAAAAGTTGATTGTTCTTATTTAATTGTTTGACTAACAGCGTCTCAAATCCTTAAGTGCCAATTCACATAAGAATAATTATCTGAAATCTTATGTAAATGATTAAAACTGACATAAGAAAGTCTAGGGAACTGATGCATAGCCGAAGAAGAATATTAATTTCTTTCCTTTTTTTTTTTTTTTTTGAGATGGAGTCTCGCTCTATCACCCAGGCTGTAGTACAATGGTGTGATCTCAGCTCACTGCAACCTCTGCCTCCCAGGTTCAAGTGATTCCCCTGCCTCAGCCTCCAGAGTAGCTGGGGCTACAGGCATGCGCACCACCGTGCCTGACTGATTTTTTGTATTTTAGTAGAGACGGGGTTTCACCATGTTGACCAGGATGGTCTCGATCTCCTGACCTCGTGATTCGCCCGCCTCGGCTTCCTAAAGTGCTGGGATTACAGGCATGAGCCACTGCGCCTGGCCAGAAGAGTATTAATTTCTAAAATTTTCCTCATCTCATGTTTTCTCTTCAAATGATGCCAGTCTGGGTTCCCACCCTTCCTAAGACTCCACAGAAATTGTTTTGTCTCATTTATTGATGATTTCCTTGCTGCTAAAACTGCTGGACCTTCTCTGTCCTTCAATAGCAGCAGATGACACACTGGGATGAGCCTGCTCCATCCTTCCCAAGACATTCTCCTTCCTTTACTTCTATTTTCTTCCTCTACTTGACCTTCCAACATGGCAGTGCTCCAAGAATTTGTCCACCCTCTTCAATTTTCTAGCTAGAAAGGTCTCATCCAGTCCATATGCCTAAAAATTACCTACCTGACTCTTAAATATTTACCTCCTGCCAAGTCACTCCACTGAACTCAAGATGCAATGAGATAGCCAATTGCTTGTTTCATATCCATCTATTATCTTAGTAGACACACTTAGTATATGTGATCCACAATTTGTTTCCAGCCTTTACCTTCATCCCACATCATGTGTGCAAAGTGGTTTCCTTCTCAGACTCTACCATCTTATTAAATCAAATTTCCATTCACATACCATCTCAAGCCTTGCAGTTAAGGGTCATTCTTGGTTCCTTTCTTTTTAGCATCCACCTCAAACAACACACCTTCACCATCTGTAAATATATATTTGAAATCCATCTGCCTCTCTCCATCTCTACTGCTGTCTTCTAACTTTAAACCATCATCACTTCTCACCTGGATTATGGAAATATCCTTCTAATTTCAATACTTTCATTCTTACCTATATATGATGCATTTTCCCCAGAGAAATCAGAGAAACCTTTAAAAAAGGCAGCCTACATAATGCCATTCCTCCGCCAAGAGCTATAAATACTGCTTAATTCTTGGAAAATAGCCGCACTTCTGACAGGCAAGAACAAGGTAACTGCAATAGACATTTCCATTTCACAAGTGGAGGAATCAAAATATATAATAGTTCCCAGTCCATAAAGACTCTAAAATTCAGGTGACAACATGTTGTTAGGGCTCCCTACTCCCAAATCAGGATGCTCTTGGATTGGGATTCTTTTATGCTCCTTACCATGGTTCACAAATGTGTTATTCTACCACTGGGAAAATCACCCTCTTCCAAACCCTCACAGATCATTCTTGGTACCTGCCATAGAACTTAAAATATTTGGTCATGAAACATATTTATATGTAAACCTGCCTGTGAACAGGTACTGCAATTCAATGTTGTATTCCCCACTCAGCATGGAAAATGGAGACTTTACTAACATGGGTACCCAAGACCTATTTACCGGATTACTAATTTTACAAAGAGTCAACAATTACCAAAAACGTTTCTATCTTAGAAGACCCATGCAAGGCCATAGGCTAGCACCTAGAAGAGGAAAAGGAAAACATCAGTTTCAAGTTGACATAAATTTCAGAAAACCTCTCCAGCCACAAAATTCTTAAATTACTGTCTCAGGACAGAGTTGTCACTACTTCACTTCAATACCAGAGGGAAGTTCTCTGTATTTGTTTCACAATTAAGAGACCAAAATGGCTGGTTGCAATGGCTCACACCTGTGATCCCAGGACTTTAAGAGGTCAAGGGAAGCAGACGGCTTGAGCCCAAGAGTTTGAGACCAACCTGGGCAACACAGCAAGACCTATCTCAAAAACAAAAACAAAAACTAACCAGGTGTGGTGGTGTATGCCCGTAGTGTATGGTTGCAGTGAGTGGGATGCCTGTAGCATCCCAGGATGCTGAGGATCACCTGAGCCCAGGAGGTCCAGCCTGCAGTAAGCTATGATCCCCCCACTGCACACTGCACTCCAGCCTGGGTGACAGAGTGAGACCCTATCTCAAAAAAAACAAAAATTAGACAGCAAATCATTGCTTTCTCCTATTGGCCAACATAACACATGTGGACATACACAACTTGACGACTTGTAGATTGTAGAAGTCTGTCATCTACGACAGACCTTGGAATACTTTTTATTTACTGTGAAGAGTTCTTCTCATTAGACTCTTGTGTGGTTGTCAAATATTAACAATTATGAGACCTACGATAATAATAATCAGCACTCATGTAAATTTCCATATGTAATTGATCAAATGTTTGTGTCTCCCCCACCAGTTCCCATGTTGCAGCCTTGAACCCCCAACATGACAGTATTTGGAGATGGGGCCTTTGGAAGATACTTAGGGTTAAATGAGGCCATGAGGGTGGGGCCCTCCTGATGTCAGTGCTCATATAAGAAGAAATACCAGGGCTGGGCATGGTGGCTCACACCTGTTGTCCCAGCATTTTGGGAGGCTGAGGCAGAAGGATCACCTGAGGTCAGGAGTTCAAGACCAGCCTGGCCAACATGGCGAAACCCCACCTCTACTAAAAATACAAAAAATTAGCTGGGTGTGGTGGTACACGCCTGTAGTCCCAGCTACTCGGGAGGCTGAGGCAGGAGAATTGCTTGAACCTGGGAGGCAGAGGTTGCAGTGAGCGGAGATCACACCACTGCACTCCAGTCTGGGCGACAGACTGAGACTCCGTCTCAAACAAACAAAAACAACAACAACAATAACAACAAAAGAGACACACGGAGAGAAGCAATCCAGGAAGAGAGTCCTCACTAGAAATTCACCATGCTAACACCCTGATCCTGGACTTCCAGCCTCAAGGATTGTGAGACAATAAATTCCTATTGCTTAATCCATCCAATCTACAGTATTTTACAGTATTTTATTGTGGTGCCTCAAGTGATTAACCCACTATACATCATTTTATTTAATGTAGTTAGCTGTGTGAGTCGGTATCACTGTTGGCACCTCAGGTTTTTGTGGTAAAGTGAAGGTCAAAGGATTCAGAAGCTGCCTTAGATTACTCTGGATTAAGGTTTCCCAAGTTTAGCATCACTGACATTTGGGGGAAAAACTCTCTTTGTCAGGGAGGTGGGGCTACTGTCCTGTGCATTGTAGGGTGTTTAACAGCATCCTGGCCTCTACCCACTAAATACCAGCAGCAATCCCACCTCTGAGTTGTGACAATCAAAAACATCTCCAGACATTGTCACATTTTCCCTGGGTGGGCTTAGAACCACCAATCTAGACTCTTTCCTGCTATCAGTCACTTTGGGGAACACCAGTGTAGCTTATGTCTTCTTGAAACTAACCCATGTTGTTTGATGTTCCAATCTATAAAAATGTATGACAAAAAAAAAAAAAGAAAAATGAGAAAAGAACTTTACTGAACACTATGACAGTTTTGTGCTGTCACATGTCAATGGAAGGTGAGATTTGAGAACAAGGTCCTTTATAATTCAATGTCCTCTGATCTGATGTAGTGAATCCATGGGTGGCCCTATCTTTGATGGTGGCACACTTCCAAACGCAAAGAAATCCATATGTCATTGTGTTACGATGCCCTGTCACCAGTGCCCTTAAGCAAAAGAAAACTTTGGTAGCATTTCATGGCAGACTCTAGAATGTCTGATTTCATATATTTTTAAAAATGATTCTATAACAGTGGAATCAAAGTCAGCAAATAATTAGATAGAAACTGTGGCTACTCCTGAAAAACATGACAACTTGCATTCTATGCATTATTTTTGGCTATTTAAAAACTACATATAGTAGGATTGTAGCTATTTTTATCAAATTTACATTTAGAAAAAGTCAAATAAAAAGTCCAGATTAGTAATTGGACATTACAAATTTATCAGAATTGTGAAACCCTACTACCAAATGTCTGTCTTCTTGATGTGGACACAACTTTACACAAGATTTCATCAGATTAGATGAAATTAAGCCTTCAATCGAGCCATCTATTTTTAGTCACTTTTATGAATCCATTGTTAGTAGTTCTGCCACTGGGAACTCCACAAATCCTTGGAAGACTGGAAAACTGAAATACACTGAAAAAACTTCAGTTTTGTTTCACACAACCTCCAACATCTATTAAAAGAGCAATTTCTGAATTTGAGAGCAGTGCCAAGTTCCTGAAAGTATTTCATCGTCCACTTCAGTTCTGACCACCAGTTAGTTGAAGAGTTACTAGAACTCACTTCCCTGAAGCAGGAGGCTCTCACTGCCTAGCAACACCACCATTTTGTGCTCAGTGGTCATAGAGGCATCATACTAAGAAAATCCTAGACTGAATATAGAGATAAAAGTTCTCATCCTCCCAAGCATTTATAACTGTCAACAGCAAACCATATTTTGAACCAAACTTTGATAATGACCCTTCTAAAAAGACATGACTCATCTATGGAGTATAGAATTTGTTATAGTTGTTATAAAAGTATCTTTATAAGTTTTAGAAGGGTGAATATTTTCCCCTTCTCCTTAAAAACAAAGAAAATCCACTAATACTTCATTGGGAGAGAAACAGTAAAATAATGTATAACTTCAAACTTCCCTTTTTCATGTCATCTGCAATTACCCTTCTCAGAGGAAATCGTTAAATTTTGGGGTGCTCAGATTTTTAAAAAATGAAAATGGAATACTTGTGTATATGGTAATCCCTTGGTATCCACAGGGAATTGGTTCCAGGCCCTCTCAGATACCAAAATCCCCAGATGCTCAAGTCCCTGCTACAAAATGATGTAGTATTTGCATATAACCTACACATATCTTTTGGTATATTTTAAATCATCTGTAGATTACTTATAATACCAAATATGATGTAAATGCTAGCTAAATAATTATTATATCATATTGGCTTTTATTTATATTATTTTTGTATTGTTGTATTATTATTATCTTGTTTTATTTTTTGAATATTTTTTATCCCCATTTGGTTGAATCCACAGATACTAAACCAGTGGAGATGGACAGCTGACTATGTACACATGCTTTTTAGTGATACAGACACTTTACTATCCCATTGCTATTTTTCTTGATGTTTTCATACAACTCTACAACTTAGAAATATTTTTATAGCTCTAGCTCATTATTCTATGGAATGGTATATGGGAATTTGTCATGTAATCATGGAGGCCAGGAAGTCCCAGCAACCTGCTGTCTGAAAGCTGGAGAATCAGGGAAGCCAGTGCTGTCATTCAATCTCAGACGCAAGGCTTAAGAACCAGAGGAACTGATGGTGTAAGACCCAAGTCAGGTGTAAGACCCAAGTCAGGTGTAAGACCTAGGCCCAAGAATCAGGAGTGCTGGTGTCTTAGGGCAGGAGATGGATATCTCAGCTCAAACAGACAAAGTAAACTTGTTATTTTGTTTTAAGCAGGCCCTCAACAGATTAGATGATGCCAGCCCAAATTGGAGAAGGCGGTCCTCATTATTCAGTCTATGGATTCAAATCTTAATGTTTCCAGAAACGCCCTCAAGAACACACCAGAAATAATGTTTTACCAGGTATCTAGGCATCCCTTAGCCCAGTCAGGTTGACACATAAAATTAACCATCACAAATGGGAATGCCATCATTAAAAAAAAAACTATTATCCTCTTGATAGACATTTAGGTAGTTCATAAACTTGTTGTCTCTAACCTACAGATATATCCAGATCTGAGCATGACTCTCCACCTCCAACTGCACTATCCCTGCCCAACCTGCCATATGTTCCTGCTGGATGTCCCTAATGGCCTCCTCACTGGTCAGCCAGTTCGGGCTCTGGTTTCCCTATTGTCCAATCCCCACTCAGCCACCAGAATGATCTGATTAAAACATAAGTCAGATCACATCACTGCTTTACTCAGAAACTTCCCATTCTTTCCTATCTTATTCCAAATAAAAGTCAAGGTCATCTCAATGGCCAAACAACCCCTGTATTCTCTGGTCTCTCCCAGATACGTGTTACTTCTCTGATCTCACCTGATTCTTTGATTTTTCCTAGTTTACTATGTTCCAGCCACACAGGCCTTCCTGCTTTTTCTTCAACTTGCCAGGAACTCTCCTACCTCAGGGTCTTTGCCCTTACTGTTAATTCTTCCTAGATCACACTCTTCTCAGATATCCACAACTCCCTCTCTTACCTCCTTCTAGTCTTTACTCAAAGGTCAATTTCCAAGAAGGCCTTTCCTGACAACTATATTTAAATTTGCTGTATACTGTCTGAAAATATCCATTGCCTTCTAACAATTTAATATTACCTATTTTATTTTTTTTTCTTTTGAGACAAGGTCTCACTCTGTCACCCAGGATGGAGGACAATGGCATGAACACTGCTCAGGGCAGCCTTGAGCTTCTGGATTCAAGCAATCCTCCCGCTGAAGCCTCCTGAGTAGCTGGGACCACAGGCATGCACGGTCATGCCCAGCTGATTTTTAAATTTTTTTGGTAGAGATAGGGTCCCACTGTGTTGTCCAGGCTGGTCTTGAACTCCTGGGCTCAAGCAGTCCTCCCACCTCAGCTTCCCAAAGTGTTGGGATTACAAGCATGAGTCACCACACCTGGCCTATTTTAATTCTTTATCCTGTTTATTGTCCATCTTTTTCAATAAGAATATAAACCTCATGAGAGAAAGGAAAACAAATGTTCACTTCTAGCTAATTCCTCAAGGCCTTGAATACATAAGTACTCAAAAAATATGTGTAGATGAATGAGTTACAAATAATGGTGAAATGTACATCCTTAACATTTATCCTATAATATTTGGGGAAAATGTGTAGAATCGATTATAAAAGGAATTATTAGTTCAAAAAGGTAGATAGTTAAATGTTTATAGAATATTAAGAACCAATATCAGAGATATCAGAACTATTTTTAAAATTAAATATGAAAAACATTCTTGATAGTAGAACATTTAAAGAACAGTTGTTGGCCAGGCGTGATGGCTCATGCCTATAATCCCAGCACTTTGGGAGGCCGAGGCAGGTGGATCACGAGGTCAAGAGATCGAGACCAACCTGGCCAACATGGTGAAACCCTGTTTCTACTAAAAATACAAAAACTCACTGGGTGTGGTGGCATGCACCTGGAATCCCAGCTACTTGGAAGGAGGCAGCTGAGGCAGGAGGATCACTTGAATGTGGGAGGTGGAGGTTGCAGTGAGCCGAGATCATGCCACTGCACTCCAGCCTGGCGATAGAAGAACAGTTGTTGGTAAGGGGCCCAAGCTGTACTCAGCCTCACGCAACTGCATCAGAGGATGCAGTAGAATTCTTGCCATGGCTAAGACATTGATACATTTAACAGCCAGACTCATCGCTGGTGTTTATTTCCCTCAATTTACTCATCAGCAGAGGAGTGAGCCAAAAAATAAACCAGAAAAAAATCAAATGATTCTAAAATGTGTAACAATAAGGGAAATAAAGGTTTCCATATCTGAATCCAATGCTGTCACAGCTCAGTGGAGCTGTAATTTTTGACTATTAAGCCTTCACAGAAATTCCAATAGAAAGTCTTCATGGGTGTGGTAAGTGCCATGTTTATCAGCTCCTGTTTACATCTCAGCCCTGTCAAGCTGGGAAAAAAATACTCAACCCATCAAAGCATCCATTTCAAGCCAGACTCAGTGTCAAATCCAAGGCTATGCAATTAAATATAATTAGGAAGAGCTCAACTCCAAGCCATTCCTACAATGCTGATGTCAATTGATTCAAATGCCATTGTATTTGTCAGTGTAATTACATGATGAAACTTGCTTCGGATCTGTAACCAAAGCGCGCACACACACATCCACCACATATACATTCTACATGCTTTTCCTAACTTTGCTAGGCAGCCTATACATTTTTTTCTCTGTCAAGTCCCCTTCTAGTGAATAGTCAGAGGAAGCTACAATAATTACATACAGGCAAAGTGATTAGGGTAGAAGGGTTTCTGATGATTACCTGTCTTCTGCAAGGGTTAGCTCTTGGTGAAAAGATTAACACATGTTTTGCTATTTTTCTGTGGGCAATTTTTCAAAGTTATATGTGCCATTTATGTTATTTGAGTATTTTAATGCACCCACTGGAGACTTGAGCACCCAGAGTTGACTCCATGACCAGAAACAAAATAAATGTGAAGCCAGCAAGAATGGAAGTGCAATAAACATGGCAAAATCAGCAGAAAATGTGGATTACCAAAGATATAATAGGAGGAGATTTTTCTTCATTCAATAGTGAAGGGGTCAGAATATGCCATCCCAAAATATGCCACATCGGCGTAAGGACTATTTCAAGCAGAAAGCAATTGAGAAACAAGAGGTGCAAGAAGAAAACACTCTCCCCTCCCACTACTGGCCTAAAATCAGGGCATAGATTTCCCTTTGTGAAAGTGACACTTCCTGTCTCTCCTACCAGAAAGCGCACAGCAAGTGTTTAATCACCAGAGGAAACTCTGGACTATCAGCCTCCAGGAGAGTCTGCATAACAAACCTTCCTAAAATAACCCAATCTTCCATTGTTTTCCCCATATGTTTCCCCATATGTTTATCTTTCCACAACTGATCACCACTAGAAGCTCAATTTTATTTTGTCTTGTCATTTCTCCACCATTTTTTTGCCCTTTTGTTAAAACGGTATATACACCTCCAGGTCTGACTACTTCTTTGGGGTTTTAATTTCTATGAGGCCCTTCATATGCACATGAAATAAACCGTTTCTCCTGTTAATGTGTCTTTTAATGTTTAATTCCCAGGGTCCCAGCCACAGAACCTATGTGGGTAGAGAACGAGTTTTTCCTTCGCCTCTGCAACAGATATTTGCTGTTCCTGATACATGCCAGACACTCTTCCAGGCACAAGCCTTGCCAAGTGAGTTTTGTGTTCAACCTGATTTGGCTACTCATTACTTGAGAGAACTTAGGCAACTTACTGAAGTACTTTTTGACACAGTTTTTTCATCTCTAAATGGTCTCATCTTTAACTATGAATACTTTCCTTGCACGGTTTTTGTGAGAATTCTTCTAATTATTAAGTTACATTTATTAGAAGCATATGCACTGGTCACTGTGCTGGGTGCTTTGGAGGCTTTATTTTTTTAATTTTCACAACAATCCCATGAAGACAACACTGTGACTATTCCTCTTTCACAGATGAAGACTTAAGATTCAGAAAAGAGAAATAAACCTCCAAGACTCATGTAGCTAGTAGGTGACAGGGCAGGAATGGACTCCAAACCCGAAGTTCCTCCTCCTCTTGTCCTACTGCCATTATTTTGCACAATGTCCACGCTTAATAAATAATAGCTCTCATTATTGGTATTAGTATTCTCTAGACTTTAAATTTCCTCTGCCTTACAGGGTTGTTGATTTAACAGAAAACCTTGCGTAAGTGCAATGGATCTTTCCTATTTTTAGTGGAGACTGGGTTAATTAGAGTCTTAGTCACTAGTCAGTGTATTTGAGTTTTTGGAAATGACTCATTAAAAACATTCCTAAGCAGGATATTTGCTTGTGGCATTTTCATCAGACTGCAATTCTCTGCCCTGATCCTTCAGCCTGACAAATGCCTTCCAAGAAAAGTATCATATTCCAGTTTCCCTGAAATGAACCCAGTTCTCAACCAAAAAGAGTCACTTGCCTTAATCTCCTTTTAAACACTGAAAATAATTCATAATTTATCTTCGTATGTGTTGGCTCTGATAGAATCTCAACTAAGTTACATATTTTTAAAATTAAAAAATCTAGAGCAGGATTTTTGTCAATTCTGGCACAATTGATCACTCCCTGTTGCAGGAGGCTGTCCTGTGCATTGTAGGTGTTTAGCAGCATCTCTGGCCTCTACCCACTAGAAGCCGCAGGCACAGGCCCCACCCCAGTGGTGACAACCAAAAATGTCTTCAGACATTAATGAATGTCCCCCCAGGGGCAAACTTGCTTGCAGTTGAGAACCATTGATCAAGAGCAACATCTTGAAATACTTATTTATAAGGCTTTCTATGAGATTTGGTATCAACTCTGCCCTGATGTTTCTATGTGTTCTTGGTGGGGGACAGTGACAATGTATTTGTAGTGCCACACTTTTATTTTGGACCCAGTGTCTGCAGATATAAATGTTTATATAAAATTTGTACTATTAGCATCCTATCATGTACTACTCTACTTGAGATTTATCCACTGATCCAATTGATGCACAGTCTTTAATCATAATACTAATATTTACTGCATGTTTATTATATGCCAAGTACTACGCAAAGGTGTTTCATATAAGTTGTCTTAATCGATTTTTATATTGAACCTGTTGTGGAATGGAGATCATTGTCTCCTCATCTCTACAATGGAGCCAAAGTAGAGTAAGGAGTGGGAGGCTTAAATGGACTCATTTAATTGCACAAAGCCTCACCAATGGTAAAGGGGAAAGGCAGGGCTTAACCCTCAAGGCTTTCTAACTTCAAGGTTAGAGTATTAGCTACTAAGTGTTAGCTACTAAGTATTAACTACAGTATTAACTATTAAGCTATATGGTACTTAGGGCATAATTTAGCCACGACATGTGACTCCAAAGATAAATAAGTGTTCATGGTTGAAGCAATCTCTGAAAAAACCTACTTATCCTTTAAACAAGTAGTTAACAAATACTTAATTGTGTGCCAACAGTTCTCCTAGATGCTAGAAGTACCAAGGTGGGCAGTGCAGAGACGAACCCACACCATACAAAATCTTCCTGGTACAGAATCTGACTCACTATCAACTACATTGTCTGCCTTGTGCCTGAACTTTTCTCAGTTTGGCAAAGGTCCAGTTATTCCCATAAGGACAAAGACATAACTATATCTCTCTTTAAAGGCTGTGAAAAGTCCTGCAATTAAGACAGTAGTTTGATGTTGGTTTCTCAATTTGCAAATGTGGATGTTATCATTTGGTATGAGTATGCAAGAGGCTGAAGAAAATCTTAAAACACAAGCTTTGAGTAACCAATTTGAGTATGCGCCACAAGATTTTTTCTTTCTGCTCAATTTCCAACTTCAACTTTGGATGCAAACATCACTGCACTTCTAAATGTTGATGGATGTACAGAACATTTTTTGCCAGAGATTCACTTGGGCAAA
Source organism: Macaca fascicularis (assembly GCF_037993035.2). Classification (NCBI taxonomy): domain Eukaryota; kingdom Metazoa; phylum Chordata; class Mammalia; order Primates; family Cercopithecidae; genus Macaca; species Macaca fascicularis. The sequence continues at coordinate 110,405,385 of NC_088384.1, read as the reverse complement.
GAAGTCTGGAGCAAACTAGAATATTTTATACACACACAAAAAATGAGACCTCATTCTTTCACAAGCAAAACTCCTCTGACGTCAATAGTAGGCTGGGAACAAAGGATGAAACAGTAGATAGCAAATTTCAAGTAATTACCTAGCCAATGGCATAGAATGTGATTGACTGAGTCCTTGTTCTTGGCATGCAGATGATTAAATGAGTTTTAATTTGCACATCCAGTGGCAAGACTGCCAAGGAATAAGAAATAGAAAAAAAGGAAGAAAGAGAAACAGAAAGCCAAGAAGGCAGGGAAGGAGGAAAGGAGTGGGATAGAAGGGGGGTGTTGTGTGGAGAGAGCGAGAGCGAGAGAGAGAGAGAGAGAGAGAAAGAAAAGAAGCTCTCTATGCAAGTTCCCTGGGAATATGGTTAACAGATTGCTAGCACACAGAAACAAAAAAAAAAAAAGGTCAGCTAGATGGTTTTAAAAAAGCTTTGTCAACAGATTCAAACCTGTTCAGGGACTCTGGGGTGGTAAAGGGGGGAAAACGATGCCCTAGCTGTATCTGTAGAAAATGTGTGTTTGCATATTTATTGCTACAGGAATTTGAATTTCTTTTTATGCTATTTCCTAACATTTACAGATGGAGCAGAAGTGTGAACAGTGGGGAGGCAATTTGTTTCTTCCTCAAAGGCTGCAACTCAATTCAGAGAAAAAAATCCAGCTTTCAAGAGCAATTAGATTAAATTCACAATGGCTGCTCTGGGCAAGTTTGATTGTCTGCGGTGATCATTTCTTGTGCCATTTTGCAAGTAGATAGTGAAAAACAGCAATGTCATCACTTCTTCACAATGTTGTCTGAATGAGCCTATCCCCATGATAATGTACTCACTGGTCAAATAAGTTAGAAAATTCTGCTTACTCTATTTGCTTCTGGAAAGTCACAATGTATGCTTGTATGTTATAGGCTCTGAAAAGTCCTGCAGTCAAGACAGTAGTTTGACATTGGTCAATCAAGATTTGTCTAATCCTGTATGAAAGCATATGTTTTTCTAATAACCCATTTTGTTACATCTGACAGCATGGGTGTGCCCTAGAAATGTTTTAGGAAATGATGGGTTATATGATTTGCTCCAGTTATCAATCACAACTTTCATATTCATTTGAAAAAAAATAGATCTAGACAGATCAATCAAACAAGTAATTATTAATCTGTCTCAAATGTGTTAATGCATAGAAATGAGCAAGACTCATAAATATGTTAGTTGTCAAATTATAATAGATACCATTTATTGAGTACTCACTATGGATACATCAAGTATTTCATTTGATCCTAATAACAGTAAGAAATAGACGTTTTTAGCCATGTTTTATAGACGAAAAAAACTAAAGTTCTGAGAATTTTAGTAATTTGCTTGCATTCAGCTAGGATATGGTAAAATCCACATTTGAACTCAGACCTCAGTTTAAATAATGTGTTTTTACTGTGTTGCTGCTTTTTCTTCTGCCTGGCATGGGCATTAAATGAGGAGGCATGAATGAAATGGAATGCTTACCACATTTTCTCTGACTCCGGGTTTACCCACATCCTTTCTCATCTGATACGTATTTAACATCTGGAATGATACCTGATTTTTACAATGAGGATAATGAGGTTTGTGGATTTTGACAGCTGACATTTTATCCACTATCAAAGTAGCTTTTGAGGTATGTGATTAAAATCCAGACACCCCCCCCCCAACTTTAACATTTCAATTAGGTAAAAATAAATAGTAATTTCATGATTATACACCAAATCAATGTAATACTCCATTGGTGTTAATAAAATTCAACGCTTGAGTCATAACTCTATGTAACTTCAATAATTCTACACTTTAGGAAATTTGTTTTAGAATGTGCATTATAAAGGTATTAATTAATGCAAACTTTCCTTAAGTCTGTAATCACATAGACAAAAAGAAGATACCCTATCAGTCTGCATTTTTTTTCTGCTGATGAGGATGTTGGACAGATTTTTCAATTACCTGAGTTAAGAAGCAAGGCCTGGTCAACACAGGCACCACTACCTTGAACACAGAGACCAAATTTATAGTAACCTAGAGAAGAAAACCGCACCACAAGCATAAAGAAAGTTATCAGGGCAAAACCTAATGAAACCTACTTTGAATTATAACTCTAGGCATCTATTAATCACTTATTGTCTTGTATGTCATTAAAGAAAATGATAAATCCAGCCCTGCTCTTGGGCAGATTGCAATCTATGAAACGCTTCCTAGAGAACACTGTAACTGGTCAGAAAATTTACAGTGTGGAATAAGCAAACCAAATATTATCTAAGAGGAATCTTGTGTAATCTTTGCTAGTTAGGATTTTCCTTTTTCTGGTAAAAGCATACTGAGTCGGCTTTGCAATGAGTGTACTTTCCCTGCTGGATAGAATATGGTAGAAATAGCAGTGTCCTACCATTCCCTGGTTAAGGGATCTGCCCATGGCCCAAGATAAGTTTATTGAATGCTGTTTCCTTTGAGTATGGAATCTTGAAGGAAATGATACAGAAACAAAAGAGATCTAGGCTGATTAATTTCATCCCTGACATCCTAAAGTAACAGCCCATCAATTCTGGCTGTAACTCCCCTCTTCCCATGAGCTTTCTTTGCTCCTTGTGTTTTTCCAGACCTGAGTCTACGGCTTTCACTTGGATCCCTTTAAGTTCCTTATTTCCCTTGAATGAATTATTTTTCTGCTTAAGAGAGCAAGTTTTACTTTCTCTTGCTTGCCATCAAAGATCCATAATCTAAATAGTTTCAGATCAGGAACTTCAGAGAAGTATAATAATGAATGAGACAAAAAGAAATATTAAAAGTAAACAAAGGTAAGTCCATAGTCTGATTCCAACAAAATCATAGGCTAACCATAATTAGATATGCAGGGTAGGCAAGTATGTTAATATTTACATTGGACCAAGAAGAATTATATCATAAGTTCTACCTCAAATGCTACTCAGAGACAAGCACTTAGGAAGCACCCTCCTTTTGGAAATATCCATAACTTCCTGTGGGGCAAAATTTCAAGGGAGTATGGAAGAAAGGAAGGAAGGAAGGAGTGGGCCAAATGGAGGTGAGGAAGGACTTTGAGTTCTCTTTTTTAATGTTTTAATTTGACTTTCTTTTTCCTTTTCAGACACAGAGTATTGGTCTGTTGCCCAGGCTGGAGTGCTGGCATGATCATAGCTCACTGTAGCCAGGAACTCCTGGACTCAAGACATCCTCCCACCTCAGCCTCCCAAATAGTTAGACTACAGGTTCAAACCACTGTGCCATGCTAGTATTTTCGGTTTTTTTCTTTTGTTTTCTTTTATTTTGTTTTTTGGTAGAGATTGAGTCTCACTTTGTTGCTCAGAATGGTCTCAAACTCCTGGCCTCAAGCTATCCGTTTGCCTCAGCCTCCCAAAGTGTTGGGATTACAGGCATGAGCCACCACACCTGGCCTCAATTTCTTGATTTTAAATAGAAGTATGCATTGTTAAAATATCAGAACCAAAGCCTTTAACATAACAAGTAAAAGTCTACCTTGTTAGCTACCCCCTTGTATTAGTTGACTGTGCTGCCATATAGAATCTCACAGACTGCATAGCTTAGAAATTTGTTTTCTCATAGTTCTGATGGCCAAATGTCTGAGATCAAGGTGTTGGCAGAGTTGGTTTGGCCTGAGGGCCATTGGGAAGGATGTGTTTTAAGCCTGTTTTCCTGGCTTGAGGATGGCTATCTTCTCCCTGTGTCTTCACATCGTCTTCCTGCTGCACGTGTCTGTATCTTAATAATTTCCTCTTCTATCAGGACGCCAGTCATACTGGATTAGAACCTACTACTTAATGACTTATACAAAGGCCCCATCTCCAAATATCACATTCTGAGATACTAGGGGTTGGGACTTTAACATGTGCATTTGAGGTGGGGGCACAATTCAGCCCATAAGACCCGCCTTTTCCCATTGCCTATTCATGATCTCTAAAGCAGGGGTCCCCAACTCCCAGGCCACAGGTTGGTACCAGTGCGACCAGTGCGTGGCCTGTTAGGAATCGGACCACAGAGCAGAAGATGAGTAGTGGGCTAGTGAGCATCATCGCCTGAGTTTCCACTTCCTGTCAGGTCAGCCGTGCATTCGATTCTCATAGGAGCAGGAACCCTATTATGAACTGTGCTTGGGAGGAATCTAGGTTGCTCCTTGTAAGAATTGAATCTCCCAGCCCCAACCCCTTTGGAAAAATTGTCTTCCATGAATCCAGTCCCTGGCGCCAAAAAGGTTGGGGACCGCTGCTCTGAAGGTCATTGTTGTTTGTTTTTTCTGTTTAAAAATTGCATGTGTCCACAGATATCAATAAATATGTGGTTTTGAAAAAATTATACAAATAAAATCACAGTATACTCATTTTATGAACCTCTGTGCTTTCCACTTAAAGCTATATTGTGGTGATATTTCTCCTCTAAACATAGGCAGGTCCGTGTTATTCTTTTTAAAGAATGCTTAGTCTGCCTCTTGACTTCAACCTTGATGTCAGGCCTGGGAAAATGTCTTGATCCAGGGCACCTTCCCTCTCCTTGCCACTGGAAAAGAAGTAAGGCGGTTAGGTTTTTTTTTTTTTTTTATTGCAAGCAACACAAATTTACCCTGGTCAACCTATTCAAAATATGTTAGAAGCTACTGGAATCTCACTTACTCACTCCTCTCAGGACACTGGACAACGTGGATAGGACTTTGCAAGAACCAGGAGAGCTCCAAAAGGATAAAAAGGAGGACTTCCTGGATAATCCTGTAGAAGGTGGTGTTTGTTCAGGGAGCTGCTGCTGAAATGAATGAACTCTAACCCTACGGTCTCTAAGACAGTAACCACTAGCCACATGCAGTAACTGAGCATTGAAATGTGGCTAGTCTGAAAAATATTAATTCAAGTGTGTATGCATGTGTATATGAATGCTATTATGTTATGCATATACTATCTCATACATTATTTTTATAATGATTACATGTTGAAATGATATTTTGGATACATTGGGTTAAGTAAAGTATATAATTTAAATTAGTTAAATGTGTTTATCTTTTAGTAGTTATTAGAAAATTTAAAATTATATTTGTGGCACGAATTATATGTCTTTTGACCCTTTCACTAGTCATGTCTCTTTCCTTGCTGAAAAGCCAAACTTCTGTTATGAGGAGCCCACTTGGCCAAGTTTAGGCCATGCGCCTGGTCTTCTGACAGTACCAATGTGGCACTTGGCTTCTGGATACTGATTTCTTTTTTTTTTTTAATTTATAATTTCAGCTTTTATTTTAGATTCAGGGGGTACCTATGCAGGTTTGTTATATGGGTATATTTTGTGACACTGAGGTTTGGGATTCAAATGTTCCCATCACTCAGACAGTGAGCATAGTTTCTTAACCCTTGCTCTCCACCCTCCCCCTCATTGTTGCCTATTGTTGCAACTCCTTCCTTATTGTGTCTATTGTTGCCACATTTACCTCCATGAGTAACCACTCCCACTTATACGTGAGAAAAATTGAGTATTTGGTTTTCAATTCCTGCTTTAGTTTGCTTAGGATAATGGCCTCCAGCTACATCCATACTGCTGCAAAGAACATTACTTCATTTCTTCTGATGCCTGCATAGTATTCCACAGGTAGTATATGTACCACAGTTTCTTTATCCAATCCATCGTTAATGGGCAACTAGGTTGATTCCATGTCTTTGCTATCATGAATAGTGTTGCAATGAACATATAAGTGCATGTGTCTTTTTGGTAGAACAATTTACTTTCTTTTGGATGTACACCCAGTAATGGGGTTGCCGGGTCAAATGGCAATTCTAAGTTCTTTGAGAAATCTCCAAACTGCTTTCCACAGTGGCTGACCTAATTTACATTCCCACCAACAGTGTATGCATTCCCTTCCCTTTTCTTTGCAGCCAAATCGGCATCTGCTGTTTTTCGACTTTTGATAATTGACATTCCGACTGTTGTGAGATGGTATCTCATTGCGGTTTTGATATGCATGTTTCTGATTATTAGTGATGTGGAACATTGTTTCATACTTTAATTGACCGCTTGTATGTCTTCATTTGAGAAGCGGCTGTTCATGTCTTCAGCCCACTTTTTAATGGGGTTGTTTTGTGCTTAATTGTTTAAGTTCCTTATTGATTCTGGATATTAGACCTTTGTTGGATGCATAATCTGTGAATACTTTCTCCTATTCTGGAGGTTGTCTGTTTACTCTGTTGATAGCTTATTTTGCTGTACAGAAGCTCTTTAATTTAATTAGATCCCACTTGTCAATTTTTGTTCTTGTTGCAATTAACTTTTGAGAACTGAGTCATAAATTCTTTCCTAAGGTTGATGTCCAGAATGGTGTTTCCTAGGTTTCCTTCCAGGATTCTTATAATTTGAGGTTTTATATTTAAATTTTAATCCATCTTGAGCTAACTTTTGTATATGGTAAAAGGTAGGAGTCCAGTTTTGTTCTTCTATGTATGGCTAGCCAGCTATACTAGCACAATTTTTGAATAGGAAGTCCTTTCCTCATTGCTTATTTTTTTTTCATATTTGTCACAGATCAGATGGCTGTAGGTGTGTGGCTTTATTTCTGGGTTCTCTATTCTGTTCCATTGGTCTATGTTTTTGTACCAGTACCATACTGTTTTGGTTACTGTAGACTTATAGTTTGATGTTAGGTAATCCGATGCCTCTGGTGTGTTGTTGCTTTTGCTTAGGATTGCTTTGGGTATTTGGGCTCCTTTATGGTTCCGTATGAATTTTAGAATAAATTCTAAATAATTTTCTAATGTCTGTGCAAAATAATTTTGCTAATTTGATAGGAACAGCATTAAATCTATAGATTGCCTTGGGTAGTATGGCCATTTTAACAATATAAATTCTTCCAACCTATAAGCATGAAATGTTTTTCCATTTGTCTGTGTCGTCTATGATTTCTTTCAGCAGTTCTGTTCTGTAGTTCTCCTTGCAGAGGTCTTTCACCTCCTTGGTTTAGATATATTTCTAGGTATTTTATTTTATTTTATTTTTTGACTATTGTAAATGGGATTGTCTTCTTGGTTTGGCTCTCAGCTGGAATGTTATTATCTATAGAAATGCTACTGATTTTTGTGCATTTATTTTGTATGCTGAAACTACTGAATTCATTTATCTGTTCTGTGAGACTTTTGGCAGAGTCTTCAGGGTTTTCTAGGTATAGAATCCTATCGTTGGTGAAGAGAGATAGTTTAACTTTTTCTTTTCCTATTTGAATGCCTTTTATTTCTTTCTTTTGTCTCATTACTGTAGCCAAGACTTCTCAGCTTCCAGTTTAAGGATTGCACGCAACTAGAGAAGTAATGTCTGAAGGGAAATTGAGGTGCTCAGAAATAAGGAACTAATGTTGGAGTGGTAAATTAAAGGTTCAGTATTAAAAGATTAGTGACTGGCACCAAGCAGGAATTTAAAAATTATCTGTTAAATGAATGAATAAACAAATATGGCACACTCATAATTACTTTCTCCATTCACATTGACCTTTATCAGGTCCCACTTCCATCCTGGACCTAGAAGAAGTCACATTTCAAATTAGGAATCACTCCATGTTGTTACTTCCATGAATTACATATTTAGTGCTTTTTATACGCACTATCATTTTGTGGAGGAGTGCACTGATTGCTATTATGACTCATTCGTCTTGTTTATTGACTCAACTAAATTTTATTGAGCTAGTCAAAGCAAGTCACAGTCAATCCAGAGACCTCTTCCTTTTTCTAGCTACACTCATGCCTTTAGTGATCTCATCTAGTTTCTTAGCTTTAAATACCATAGATCATATGATATTTAGCTTTAAATATCATATATATTAATAACTCCCAATTTCATGTCTCCAGTCCAGACTTCTCTCCCAAATTCTAGACTCATCCAAATATTCAACTGCCTACTTGGCATCTCCACTTGGATGACAAATAGGGATCTCAAATTCAACTTGTCCAAAATGGAAACCAAACTACTTCCTCCTACAGCCTTCCCATTTCAGGAAATGGCAGCTTCATCCCTTCAGTTGGCCAAAAACCTTGGAGCCATCCCTGATTCCTTTTCTTACAGTCTATATGTAATCTACAGAAGATCTTGCTACCTCTATGGTCAAACATATCTTGAGTCTGACCGCTTCTCACCATCTCCAACACCCAGCGCTGGTCTCAGTGCCCTCATTTCTCCAGGATTGTTTCCTAACTGGTCTTTCTGCATCAACCCTTGTCTGCTAATGATATATTTTCAATCAGTTTCTAGAAGGTTCTTTTCAAGTCATACATCATGTCATGTCATTTATCTACTTAAAACCCTCCAAGTCACCCCATTTCACTCACAGTAAAATCCAAGGTCCTGACAGTGGCCTTTCTTGTCCTAAATAACCCAGCACAACCCATTCATTCCCTCTCTGCTCTCCTCCCCTTCTCCTTCTCACTTACTCAGGCCTCTGCAGACACAGTGGCCTCTCCCACTCCTCAAATATGCCAGCACATGCTCAACTCCATGTCCTTGCACTAGCCCTTTCTTCTCCCTGGAACTGTCTTCATCCAGATGTACGTGTCCATTACTCACTCCCATCAAGTCATTTCCCAAATACCCTCTTCTCAATAAGGATCTCCCTAACTACTATGTTCTTTTATTTACATTTTCAAAAAACGGTCAGCTGATTGAATAAAAGAAAGTAACAATGCCGTGTATTCATCAAGACTTTTGTTGTTTAAAATATATGTATATGTATGCATCATAAAAAAAGAAAAGAAAGATCAGTAGGCTACACATTAAAATAATAGGGATTATTTCTAGGGGACCACAGTCTTCACCTCAGCATTCTTGATCACTTTTAACCTGCTTTACTTTTCTTTTCCTTATGACATTCTTCATTTTTGAACATACAATTTTACACACACTAATACAGTAAGTTACTTACATACAGCTTTTTTGCCCGATTTGTCTTACTTCAATGTAATTTCTATAAGAAAATGGATTTTTTTCCTATTTTGTTCCATTGATATATCTTAAGTGTCTAGAAAAAAATGTCTGGCTCTGAAATGAAAGACAAAGAGTAGCTTCTCTCAAGGTATTTTCATTCTAGTGGTTTTCTTCCTGGAATGTGATCCTTTTATAAAATTACCTCTTGGTAATAATAAATTTTCATTCCTATTTAAGGTGAATTGTACCTCAGCCATCCCAAGTGTTGAACTGGTCAAGGTCATTTGAAGGAGAAAATGAAACATTTATTTATTTTACCAAAAGGAGATCTGTTGGCTGTTCTAAGCCCCTTTCCAAAAACAGAAGCCTCAGCCCCTCCTCTGTTTATATTGGCATGTGATGTAACTGATCTTAGTAGAAACTAGATAATGACCTATGGCATTATCATGACTACATTGCTATATCTCTAACATAGAGAAAATGTGTTTGCGTTTTATGATGCTGAATACTCACCCATTTCATGACCTTACCATCTGTTTCCATCTGTGGGATATTTTAAACAACCAAATAACATTAAAATCACCTAAAAGGGTTTCTTTATTAGTTATAAACTTTTACAATTCAATTTAAAAAGTTTATAGTCCTGAACACTGCAAGAACTGCCATTTTACAAAGCACCATCCTGTTCTTTATCACTGGGGTCTGACAGCAGCTCTGACCTTTTCAGAACATCTTTACTGAAAGAAGAAGGTTTTTTAAATAGATAATAAATGACCAGTGCTTTATTGATATTATGTGTAATAGTTAAAACAGGTTATAGTTATTAGACCATGGGAAATGATGCCTTATTATGCAATCAGCTGTTCCCTGTGTGCCAGCTTCTTTTACTGACAAAACATTTTTTATAAGTTTTAAAACTTGCAGAGCCTATAAAACTGCATAGGAACAAGCTGGATTGCACTCTGCTCAACACATCATCACTGCAATTGTCAGCTAAATTCAAATGCTAGACCTGTTAGGGCCATTGCTGATCTCAGAGAAGGAAAGAACACAGCTGGGTGCTTTGATTCCTGGAGTACTTCTGGGGTGGGGCTCTCTTTTAGGGGAGAGAAAAAAAAAATCCTAAAATGCCAAATAAGGCTCATTTTCTATTGATGGTGATAAGAGGAGTGCTAGTCTAAGGATTTTTCCTAGGACGCCTTTATTTGTTCAAAATTAAGAATTATAACTAATGGAAGCAATAGGGTCTTTCTCTACCCCTTCCAGCTCACAGCAAATCTAACTGGTATCAACATCACTCTTCAGCTTGATAAGCTTAGGTTAGTCCTATTCATCCAGGAACTAGTGTCGTTTACAAGGGAGAAGATAACAGGTGCGTCAATGTCCACCACATCAAAATATTTTCTGCTCTATTCATGCCCTTGAATCCTAATATGTCTTTGTATTCCTTACAGCACCTAAGACATAAATAGGATGCAAGAACTGTTTCGGAAAGTTTAACCATTAAGCCAATAGACCTAACTGCTTAATTACTATATCTTGTCATAAGTATTGATAACAGGTAAATTCTTCTCCTTTTCTTGTCAAAATTGTTTTGGACTCTTTTCATTCTTCCAAATGAATTCTATAATACATGTGTTAGGTTCACTGAAAAATCTTGTTCAATGTCATTCCAACTAAAATGTCAATGAATAGATTATTTTGGGAAGAATGAGCAGCCTTACATTATTGAGTTTTCACATTTACAAATGTGGTATCTCTCCAATAGATTCAGTTGGATATAGCCATTATATATCTGACTATACCTAACAATCAAATCCTGTTATCCCAATTTATAAAAACATATTAACCAGAAACGTGTACTATATAATGGAATAATGAAGTCAATACAGGAATTGATGAAGACATTTTTGCTACACATCGATCTTACTATGCCAATCAGTATCAGAGTGAGATGAGGGATCTGCAATTCAATAATTTAATTTCTCCTTAAACAAGTTTCATTAGACAAGATGACTAGACTTTACCAGTTAACCTAAATATAAACAGAAATAATGTTGTGTTTGGCAAATGCTACTTTAAAAGGAAAAAAAATGGGTGGCCAAGGAAATGATGAGTCTTCTGAAATTGAAAATGAGTCTCGACTCTATGAATGGTAAGGTTCTGTGTGGTAATACTGTTACTCTGATTAATTTTCTGGGAAGGTAATTGCAAACTCATTTGTTAATCTTACTGACTACTGGGGTCATACCTTATTTTAAAAGTAAACAGCCTGTTAATTTCTTAGAGCAGTAAATGTTTTGCAGCTGTAGTTTAAAAAATTAACATATAGCATCTCCAGAAAAAAATTTACTGGAGGAAGCCGGGCGCGGTGGCTCAAGCCTGTAATCCCAGCACTTTGGGAGGCCGAGACGGGTGGATCACGAGGTCAGGAGATCGAGGCCATCCTGGCTAACACGGTGAAACCCCGTCTCTACTTAAAAAATACAAAAAATTAGCCGGGCGTGGTGGCGGGCGCCTGTGGTCCCAGCTACTCGGGAGGCTGAGGCAGGAGAATCGCGTGAACCCGGGAGGCGGAGCTTGCAGTGAGCCGAGATCGCGCCACTGCACTCCAACCTGGGCGACAGAGTGAGACTCCTTCTAAAAAAAAAAAACAAACAAACAAACAAAAATTTATTGGAGGAAATAATCTCTGAACTAAATCTTCAATTCCAGAATCTTGTGGGAGTGGAGATTTCTATCTTGTGGTTCAATAAGTAATGGCATTTTCATTTTGTTTTTTATCGACCGTGTTTTATCAAAAGGAAGAAAATACAAAATTTAATATTGGGGATTGTTCAAAAGTTTTTAATAAATAAAAAAAATCTAAAGCCATAAGATTACTAAACATAAAATATAAGCAAGATAAATCAATGTGTAATGTATATTGTATATTTATAAATAAATACATTTGTAGTTTATTTATAAATAATGTAATTTATTTTGTAACTTATTCTATTTATTATGTAATTTATTATGTAACTTATAGAAATCAGTAATGCAAACACCCAGCTTTTTAAAACTGTCTTTATGCTCTTCTGAATTCCACAAAAGCAATGCTAGGTATTCTATCATAAATGATGAATGACAAATTATAGATGGATACATGCATAAATCTACAAACACAGAGATAGGTGATAGAAAGATAGATAGAGATACAAAGATAGAGGAATAGATGGGATAAATAGATACAAACATAATTAACACCAGGATTTGGGAAACATCTTACTAAAAACCAGTTGTGGTAGAAATAAATCCTACTGGTCCTATTGCTTCTCTTTCTTTGGAGAGTGTTGGCTGATGTAGGTACTGAATGTAACAGACCCTCTGGCAACATCTGTGGGAAGAAGCCTAGTGCAAATGTGGACATGGAACAGAAGACAATTCCTTTACAGAATTATTGCATAGAGCACAGAAACTCTCCCAGAATGGGCATGTGACGAGCTGGAGCCAACCTCATCTTTATCTTAAGAAACAGAGTGACTTCCACTGATTTCTGACTTATACAAACATTCATTTATACTTTTGGAATGCATTCATCTTTTGTCTCCTTCGCCTCACTCCTAAATTACGCTTGACCATGCTGAGAGGACAGGATTCTCAAAGAGCTTTTCTCCAGCCACTCTGTTTACCCCAAACCCTTGAGAAAGTTATCTCATCAATCTCACCCTAGGAAAGAATTTTAAAGTTACCTTTTCACCCCATAAAAATCACTTTCATATTTGAAGTTTTGACATTAATAAATACTTTATTTCACGCTCCCCAAATTCCTCCTTTATTTGTTCACAGAATTATTTATATACATTTGTCTCCTCCATTATATTTCAGCTCCTCTGGATGTGACCATTATGGGTTCATTTTTGTATCTCTTCCCTTAGCATACTTCATTGTGTGTTGCAAGGGACCACAGATGACATTTATTAAGTCAACCCCCTATACGCATGAGCATGTTTTGCTGCAGTTTTTCTGGCAAAGATTATGAAAAAGAGATGCTCAAGTTTTCCAAACTGGTTTCTACATCAACACTTTCAGCTAGTTCCCTAGGCCTGGAAAAATCTTCCCTCCATAATATATATTGGTTTCTTCCATCACCCTAAGGTCATTGCTTCAAAATTATCTCCTTAAAGAGGTCCTCCCTAACCTCATATCCTAAGGTGCTCTGCCTGAGCCCTACCCCAGGCCCATACTACCTTGTTAAGCCGGTTCATTTTCCTCCCTCTCATTTATTATTTCCTGGAATCCTGTTGTTTGTATATTTGCATAGTTGTTTTATTGTCTTTTCCCTATCACTGTAAGGAAAGCTCCCTACGTTCAGGGACTTACCTGCTTATTCAACTGGTGTGCAGCAAATGCTTGCTGAATAAAGGTTGGCTGTTCCTGTCACTGGAGGCTTTATTTGGTGGGCCTGAGTTAACAGATATCTGAGGACAACACATATCTAGGAACTCTGACTGTGTCAGGCACCCAAGGACCCGGGGCTTTACGTATTTCCACACATACATTCAATCTTCACAACAATCCCATGAGATAGACATTATCAGTCACATTTCATAGACGAGGAAGCTTAGGCTGAAATACAGAGGCAGCTAGTAGGCAGCAACGCTGAGGTTTGAAGTAAAATCCCACGAATTCCAACATTTATATTTTTTATACTAACAATTCAACAAAACTCATTCCCTTGCCCAAAGAAAATTCCCTAAGAGAAATACCAAAATAATTTTGGAAGAGTTCAACATTGAAATAAGTAAGAACAACTATAGAATTTGTGGGGCCCAGTACAAAATAACAAGATGGAGTTCTTTCTTAAAAAATTATTGATAATTGGAAAATAGTGAAAATAGAGCATTCAGCATGGGGTCCTCTGAGCATGGGGTCTTGTGCTACTGCCCAGGCCCTGAGCCCCTGGTAACAGCCTTGGAAATATGAGCCTTTCATAATAGTTAATTTGGAAAAGATGATACTCATATTCATTTGGAAATGTTTGTCAAAAATTACAGAAATATCTTTCTAACATCATTTCATGCTGTGTTTCCCCCTAGCACTATGGCTGTGTTGGTAAAACTTTGCAGTGATTTCAGAAACAGCCTTCTTATAGTAATTAGGCTCCTGAAAAGTCCATTTGGTTTCCAGTTTATAAGCAGCAGCAAGAAAATTTGATTGTGGGTTTCTCAAGCCTGAACAGGTGTCAAAATAATTTTTCCAAAGCAGGAAGTAAAACTTCTTGATAAACCCTCTCTCGGCTTCTGTGCTCAGGGCTCCTGGCTGTTGAGCTGTTCTCTGTCAACAACATAGACTATGGGCTCATGGCACTGAAGTAAAAAGTATGAGACAGGCACAGTGGCTCATACCTGTAATCCCAGCACTTTGGGAGGCTGAGGTGGGAGGATTGCTTGAGGCCACGAGTTCGAGACCAGCCTGGTCAATAGAGTGAGACCCCACCCTGCTTCACAAAAACAATTTTAAAAAATTAGCTCAGTGTGGGGGTGTATGCCTGTATAGTCCCAGCTACGTGGAGGCTGAGGCTGAAGAATTGCTTGAGTCCAGGAGTTGAGGCCAAAGTGAGCTATGACTGTACCATTGCTCTCAAGCCTGGGCAAAAAAAACAGGAACGTTATCTCCAAAAAAAAAAAGAAGAAGGAATGTGAGGGCATGAATTTATCTCTGCTCATTGTCTCTGCCTCTCTGTTTACTCCTGTGTGGTTACTGCCTGCTGGGATCCCATCTGAGCCCCACTTACTAGAACTTTCTCCCATCTCCCTGTGCAGAGGTTCAGATGCCTCACTATCAGCTATATGCTATAGATGCCCACGATATAGTTTTAAATTCAATTTCTTAGCTAGCTTTTGAACATCTCCACCCAGGTATCCCTCAGAAACCTTAAAACAGAAATGTATCCCCAGCATCATTCTAACATCAGTATACGATAGATTCCCAGTGGATGTCGTGGAATAGAAATGAACCCCAAAATGCCCCCCTCTACTGACTTTCCAACTCATTCATTCAACACATATTCACCAAACTCCTATGTGCTACTGAAGTTGGTTGAATATTGCACCCCCCCCAAAAATATATCTACCCAAAACCTGTAAATATGACCTTATTTGGAGAAAGGGTCTTTACAGATAGAATAATGTCAAAGATCTCAAGATGAGATCATTCTGGATTAGTCTGGGCCCTAAATACAATGGCAGTTGTGTTAATAAGCAGCAGAAAAATAAAAGACATACAGAGATACAGGGGAAAAGGCCATGTGAAGACTCAAGCAGATACTGGTGGGGTGTTGCCAGAATCCAAGAATGCCAGGAGCCACCAGAAGCTGCAAGAGGCAGAAAGGATTGCCCGCTAGAGTCTTTGGACAGAACAAGGCTCTGCTGACACCTTGATTTCAGATTTCGGGCCTTCAGACTGTGACAAAATAAATGTCTGCCCTTTTAAGCCACCAAGTTTGTGGCAATTTGCTGTGGTAGCCCTTCAAAACTAATATGACCATGCTGTCTCAGGATGAGACCACGAATACAATAAATAAGCAGATGATGATATGATATGGTGTCTGACTGCTCCAAGCATTATCAATAGGGATGCTCAGTAAAATCAAGGACATCCAGTTAAATCTGAATATCATATAAACAACAAATAATTGCTCAGTAGAAGTGTGTGCCAAATATTGCATGGGACATACTTTTACGAAAAAATTATGTGTTCTGTATGTGAAATCCAAAGTTAACTAGGCATATTATATTTTATTAATAAATGGGTCAGTCCTAGCTATGAAGGGTGGTTATGAAAGGCTGCTCTGATGAGAGGATATTGGAACAGAGACATGAATGAAATAAAAGTTAAACCATGCAACTGTCAGGGCAATAGTGTTTTAGGCCCAGAGAAGACTGAGGTCAAAAGCATGGGGTGGGGATCTGCTGGCTCTGTTTAACTTTCTTCAAAAATATTAACAGCAAGAGAGGAAAATCACATTCTCTCAACATCTAAAATTTTCCTGAACTAAATGGCAAGAAATCTGTGTTAAAGTATTCACCAAGCTATTGATCGCAACTTTTAATGAGCTGAACTTAGATTATTTAGATGTCAAACATGCCTGGTGTCCAAGTTTTATGATCCTCTTAAATAACCATAGGCGATTCGGCAAGTAATAAAACAATGCAAGACAGCACAAAGCTGCCATAGTAGGAAATGTTGGCATATAATTAAAGCAGAGGCTAATATTTATGTGATTTTCTCTAACAGATTCATTAACATTATCTTAAGCAATTTTACTCACTTGTAAACTTCTGGTTCTATTGGCATCCACTCAAAGAAAAGGTTTAATTTTTTTTATTATTTTTATTTTATTTATTTACTTATTTATTTTTTGAGGCAGGGTCTCACTCTGTCACCCATGCTGGAGTGCAGAGGCACAGTCACCACTTAAGAAATCTTCCTCCTGAGTAGCTGGTATTACAGGCACACACCATCATACCCATATAATTTTTAAAAATTTTTTTGTAGAGATGGGAGTCTCGCTCTGTTTCCAGAGCTGGCCTTGAATTCTACGTAAAGTGATCCTTCCTTCTGCCTCGGCCTCACAAGGATTAAAATTATACCACTGTGCCCAGCCAATCTTAAAAAAAAATTTAAGCTTATTATTTATAAAAGTTTAAAACTTTTAAGCTTATTTTTCAATTTACAAAAATGCATGCTCATCTACACAGACAATAGCATGCAAATGTCCACAGCACTATTATTCATAATAGTCAAAAACTGGATACCTCAAATATGCCAAATCTAGTGAATAAAAACATGAGATGTTTGATTACATTTAAATTTCAGATAAACAATGAATCATTTTTTAGTATAAGTGTGTTCCAAATTATTTGGGACAAATTAAATTAAATGGGGCATTTAATTTTTGTATTTAATCTGGCAAGTCTATCCAAACATCCATTAATTGGTGAATGGATAAGCCATCTGTGCTACATCCATACAATGGAACATGCTTCAACCATAAAAGGGAGTGTGGCACTAATACACACTACAACGTGGATGAACCTGAAAAACATTAAGCTAAGTGAAGGAAGCCAGACACAAAAGACGACATATTATAGGATTTCACCTATAAGAAATGTCCGGAAAAGGCAAATCTGTAGAATCAGAAAGTAAATTAGTGGTTGCTTGAGGCTGAGGGGGGGAATTGGCATCAATTGTAATGAGGTATGAGACTTTTTATTGAAGTGATAAAATGTCCTAGAAATGAATTATGGTGGTGGTTTCACAACTTGGTAGATTTACTAAAAATTATTGATTGTACACATTAGTGGCTAAATTTTATGGTGAATTACACCTCAATACAGATTTTTTAAAAAATACGTGCTTATTACAGAAAGTCAAATGGTACAGATATGGGGGAAATGTTAAGCATTTCTGTCTCCTTCCTCCTTAAGAAAGCCAACGTTACAGCACAGTTTTGTGTCTCTCCTTCCATACTTTTTTTTTTTTTTGGCTCATACAAACAAGAACGTATATAGCTTACATGCACATCCTGTATGTACTAATTTGTAACCTGCATTTCTTATTTAATATGTCACCAAATACTTTCAGGTGAAAGTATCATTAAATACTTGCATAATATTTCATATAAGTATGTCTTACAATTTATTCAAACAGCCTTTCACTTACTGATGAAGATTTAGGTTTTATGTTTCACCACTTCTCCTTTCCTCCCTTCCTACTTCCCTCTGCCCACTCTCCCTTGGCTTTTTCTCTGCTTCTTGCTTTTTCAAATTATACTTCAAAACCACACTTGAACATACATTAAAGGGAGTCACTTAAAATTAGCAAAAGGTTCCAGGATGAATAAAGAATGTCAAGATATCAAAGTATCATTAAAGGTCAAACTTTTTTCTCATATGAATATCATCCTTTTAGATTAATTTAGACTTCACATCAAATAATGAAAAGGTTAAATTATGCATCAACCATCACGAACATTTGTTTTTTACTTTAAACAATGTGCGTTTGTGGCCTAGATACCAGATGAGGCATAGTTCTCAAATACAAGAGGCATGCACTGAGCTAAGTGTAAGGTTCTAAGATACAATGTCAATGGGCTGGAGATTCTCATTCTTTCACCAAGACTAGAGACAGGCATCAATAGGAGATTTTTTTTTAAATTGTAGAATTGTTTATCATGTCTCTGGGCACACAGCTAGACTCACGGGGAAGTTCGTGAGTTGTGAATAATGACAAAATTTATCATGAAATGGGTAATTTACATGTATCATTATATCATTTAAATACATAGGAGGTAAATACTATGGCTCTATCAGTTTTCCAGCTAAGGAAA
Organism: Macaca fascicularis; assembly: GCF_037993035.2. Taxonomy (NCBI): domain Eukaryota; kingdom Metazoa; phylum Chordata; class Mammalia; order Primates; family Cercopithecidae; genus Macaca; species Macaca fascicularis. The sequence goes on along the minus strand of NC_088384.1, from coordinate 110,387,047 downwards.
CTGATGCTTGTGTTGCTTTGCTAAACAGAATCAGGTTTGGAACCCCAGTTTCAAATATCTATCTTTCAGTGACTACCCACACTACCGCTCTGTGGGAGAAATGTTTTGGATAAATATTTCAAATAATCTTTCCTGCCCAAGGACGTAATGAAAATCTTGGGATACCAAGTTAAATAGATTATTCCTATACTCAAGTAGCAGAGTCTACAGAGAAAAACAGGAACACCATTAGAAAATGACAGCCTGGAGGCCATCTGGGCGTAAACGTGCAAGTCACAGAGGATGCCATGGCTTGGCTTGGGCTCAGAGATCTGACAAACCTGGACTAGAGATTCATCTTAACTTCCAATGAGTCTCACTCTGTCACCCAGGCTGGATGGAGTACAGTGGTGTGATCATGGCTCACTGCAGCCTTGACCTCCTGGGCTTGCTCAAATGATCCTCCCACCTCAGCCTCCCAAGCAGCTAGGTTAACAGGATCTCCCATTGACAGTCATAATGAAGGAAGAACAAGAAGACGGGGAAGAGGAAGTGTAAAACCATGGCATAAATTTACCAAGGATAAGCTGAGTGTGCTTCAGCAGTCATTTGCACAGAATCCTTATCCTAATTTTACAACCAGGGAAAAACTGGCTGGACAATCTCTTGTCCCGTGTTTGTAATTGATAACTGGTTTCAAAATAAAAGAGCCAGACTACCACCTAGAGAGAGACATACAATGTTTGCTGCCGGGAAACTGCATGATTCCTTTGCCAAAGGCCACCCATTTACAAGAATCCAGGGAAACCAGGTGGAATCTCCCAATGATGACCCTGAGCAGAACTTCTTGTGCCCAGGAAGTTCTACTGGTGGAACTGGCCACTCTTCCGTGGAGACACAGGGGATTCCCAATTAACATGATGGCGCAAATAACTCTGTAGCCTTATGAATTAAAAGGAAACTAAGCTGTGATTTAGAGTATCCAGGTGACACAGATAATGGCCCTTCTCAATGTAGATCGGCATTATTTCCTCATCCTTCTGCATCTCCTCCTCAGTATTCTGAAATGGACAAGCCTGAGATGGGGAAAAGCCAGCATGCAAGGCCCTCCCCTTTGCACTGTGTTCGTGGTATATGCAGGGATACAGGCAGCTTAAAAAGAAAAAAAGGCTTGATCTGTGTAATTGTGTGAGTGTTCTGGGACATACTGTTTATAAAAAATCAAGTGATTGAATAGTTTGATAATATGATAATCATGAAAATAAAGGATAAAGCAGCAAGTAATGATTATTCTTCCATATATATATCCAGTCACATATGGAAAAAATACAAAAACATGAACAGGGTTTACATTCACTAAATTACTAAGAGTTACTTTTGGATAATGAAGAAAAATTTTTTTCTTTAATGTTATGAAACATACCTTGTAAATGTGAATAAAAATTCTAGAACTTTGAAAAAAAAAAAAAAAGAAAGAAAATGACAGCCTGTATGGGAAGACAATGGTGAGTACTGAGTGTTCAGAGTAAAGTGAGCCAATAATAGAGCTTAGTGAGTACTCACTGCTCACAGTAAACGCTCTGAGCGCTCGGTACTCACTAAGTTCTATCATGAAAGGCTTCTGAGGTGGCTTCTGAGTTGCGTTTTTAAAGATCAAGCCATGTGCAATGAGAGGAAGGAGGATAGCATTCCAGACAGAGGAAGCCACACGAGAAAAAACTCAGAAGCCAAAAATATCCTAAAAGGCTGGAGGAATGAAAGGTAGATGCTCTTCCAGAGGGAAGTCATGAGGCAAGAAGAGTCAGGAGACTCGTGAATCATGTGAGATACATTCAGCTGCAAGTCAAAAAAAAAAAAATCTAACTACATAAGGGAATTAGACAATAAGGAATTTATTTCATTGAACAAGAAGTTTGTTGATAGGGCAGCTACATGACTGGATACTTTGGTGTCCCAAGTGTCTTGGCACACTGTTTCTTACCATCTTTCTATCCCGACGTCTTCAGGTGATTGGCGTTGTGCTCTGGCTTTAGATTCCTGAGTCTCAGAATGACTGTTGGAGTTTCAGGCATTTCCTTCTTTCATAGCTATATCCAGGGGAAACTAGGAAAACGTCCATAAATTGACAAAAACCACCCAAATAGATGAGCCCTTGTGTCCCTCTGTATAGAATTGGGTTGCATGCTACTGCCTGAACCAGACACCCAGAAAGAGAAGGATCACATCACAGTTGGTTTGGGCCAGTCAAGATTCACTAGGTTTCCCCTAAAGGGCATGGCTAATGGGTATAGAGGGAAAATGGGATTATGTTAGCCAGGCAGAAGGCAGTGATGAGGAGCTCTGCCACAATAATGTTGGGTCACAGCCAAGAATGAAGTTTAAAGTAGCTTGGACATTACCACATAGCTCAGTTTTTTCTAAATGTGAGTCAGATGAAGACTACCTTTGCAACCTCTTGCTATATTCATGCAGTACTAAATTTCACATTTTATTTCCTTTACACGTTTTGCCATATCGCTAAACTCTCTGTAACATTGCCTACTTGATATCTCTTTGTAAATGATTACATTTTATACTTAAATAAGTTTTTAAAAAAATACATCATTCCCCAAATGGAAAGTCAGCATAACCTGTCATAAATCAAGGGCCTTCAAAAAGGCCATGAAAATGTATATTGTGAAGGAATACACATGGATTTCAAAATGTTTTTGCACCAAATTAAATTTGTACCACATTGTTATAACGTATCTAAACAGAATCTAGTTTGAGGCACTAAGAATGGTAAGACATCCATTTTAAAAGAGCCCCTATCAGAAAAATGAATTCTGCTAAAATTAAAGTAAGAAGAATCATCTTACTGATAATGAAGCTTGAGTGAAAGACAGTGAACTCACTGATGCTTTTTGAAAAGTTCATGAGGACAATACCCCCATTAAATCAGCAGTTTAAGGGATTTAAGAAATCACTTAAAACAAAGAATAACTTGTTTTAAGAAGGAACAGACAATGTTGAAGTTGAAGCCCGTAGCAGTAGACCATCCACCTCAATTTGTAAGGAAAAAATTCCTCTCGTTTATGCCCTAATTGAAGAGGACCAATGATTAATGGCACAAGCAATAGCCAACACCACAGACATCTCAACTGGCTCAGCTTGCATGATTCTGATGGAAAAATTAAAGCTGAGCAAACTTTAATTGATTTTGGCATTCAATGTGTGTCAAAATCATACCCAGATCAACTGCAGAAAAGAGCAGGCCTTTCCACGGAAATTTTAAACAAGTGGGATTAAGATTCTGAGGCATTTCTTTGAATAATCATAACAGGAGATGAAACATGGCATTACCAGTACAATCCTTTTTTTCCCTTTTGAGATGGGGTCTTGCTGTGTTGCCCAGGCTGGTCTTGAACTCCTGGGCTCAAGCAATCCTCCCACCTCGGCCTCCCAATGTGCTGGGATTATAGGCATGAGCCACCCCGCCCCGGCCAACCAGTACAATCCTAAAGACAAAGCACAATCAAAGCAATAGCTGCCAAGAGATGGAAGTGCTCCAGTTAAAACACAAGCCAACTGGTCAAGAGCAAAGGTCATGGCTGTTTTGGGGGATGTTATTAAACAAAAATAATGCTATTAAATTCTAGCTAAAAATTGTTATTTGATAATGACTCTGAACATGGGTATTGCTCCCATTTAGTTAAAAGGGAACATAACTCATAGGGAGGTTGAACTTTGTACTAGCACAAAACTAAGATTTTCAATTTATCTGATAAGATCCTGAGGAAAATACCACAAAGGGAATCATTTTCTTATCATGTGAACAGATAGTTAATGCTGTGCCCACTTAAAGAAATTCTGCACATTTTCCACACTTTGGTGACATCACTATGCAGGAAGGGATTACTGTTTAGGTGTAAGCAGTGAGTGACACGGTGAGATTTGGGTGTTCGATTTTTTTCCCCCTTGGCTGCAGGGAAGAGGATGGATTGAAGTGGGTAGAAACAAAATCAAAAGAGGCCCATTAGAAGTTGCTGAGGAACCCAGGAGGAACAGTACAAATGAGGCAAGTATAGTGAAAGGTTGGAAGTCAAGATGGTCATGAAAAAGCCCTTCTGAAATAATTCCCAGAGCCACTCTTTAAAAAGATCATGATGCCGGTGGCTTCCCATAGCTCAAGTTCAAAGAGACAGCTCTTATCCATTCAGGTTTATTATTTCTGTCTTCTGTGTTTGAAATCAACACCATCAGCAGAATTTTGGCATGAAATAAATTTCTATGAGCAGCTTGCAGTTACAATCTTGTAGAGAGTTTCTTAACTTAGGGAGTATTTAAAAAATAACTATCTACCAATACCTTAAAAATCCTTCCTAAATGCAGACTATTTCCAAACGTACAACATCACACATGAATAAGTGGCTTATTTGTACCCAAAATTAAATTGCCATTCAGTGTAGCATTATTTCTATGAGAAAAACAATCACAAAATATCTGAGAAAACAATTCTAAATAAATCTAAGATTTAATCAAATAACCACTCTCTCAGAAAAGGCTCTCCTAAAGAACCTCTGACCAATAACATGGTCTATTACAGCTGTGGGTACTTTATTTCCTCTCTGTACATGCCTATAAAACAGTAGTTCCACTTTGTCTCCGGGGCATGAAAAATTATTAATCACTACTATAGAGGCCAGGGCATAAAATATGTATAATCTTCATTCTCATTTTATGATTTGATCTAAATCTTAATCAGGAAGTAAAGGGGCTCTTTAGTTGTTGATACGGTCCTTTCAGGCAAAAGGAAAATGTACATGGTTTAATTTCACAGATGCACCTCCCATATATTTACCTACTACAACAAAGTGAAGAATTAATATCTCCAGTCCTGAATGTCTGGAAACTCTGCCTGCTATAATCAGCATCTTTTTGTGATATATTTTAACTTTTATATATTTTAATATCCTAAGCTCAATGAGTTCAAAACCAAATTAATAATTCTTCTAATAAACCAGTCCTCCATTTCCTGCTGATATGACGTCTCCTTCAATAACAATTATACTACTAGATTATATGTAATAATAACATGTAACTACCTGTTCTGTGCAACATTCTGTAATAAATGTTTAATTGTCATCTATTTAATCATAACAGACTCAATGTGAAACTTACAATTTTATAGAAACCCAATGCTTAGAAAAACATTAAAAAAAACTCATCCTACCAAGACAACCTACATAGTAAGTAGTAGAATATCTGACTCAAAGCTCTAGTGGAATTCGCCATATATTTTTAGCTTCCATTTCCCTGTTGGGAAAATATTGCCTACTTTATGAGTCAGAGCTTTCTTCTCATTATAGATACTGAAAATGTCAAATACTTTCTCAGAATCTGTAGCAGCTAAGACATGCTAGAATGCATATTCTGAGCTCTGTCACTCAGAGACATGCACTCCAGACTTTGAATCAAAATAGTAGTACAAGGAAGGTGTTAGTAACAAAAGGAAGGCAAGTGGTACTAGAGAGTAGTAGCTATATCCATTCTCCAGGAGGCAGCAGATAAAGGTTTTAGAAGCAGCATCCCAGGACCACAGCTGGTGGCATTGGTAATACAACCTATGGTATCCATGTCCAAGCAGCCATGATAGTTGTATCACCTAAGAACTACTTTGGGGCATTACGCCTGGCTGCACAAACTCCATGCCTATTTCTTTGGCTCTCCGAGGGTATCTGTGAACTACCCAGCATCTTTCAGTACATTCCTTTCCATTTAAGCCAATAAGTGATGACTTCTCTTGCTTGCAACTAAGAAACCTGAGTGATAAAACTCTTAATACTTATCCAAAATGATTCTAGGGTTACTTTTATTAACTCCTTTCTGCCTTCTAATATTCTTTTAAAGTGTATTTTTGTAGAAAGCAAATAGTTGGTTTTTCCTTTTATTTGTTTTTGATTCTTTGTGAAAATGCCTTTCAAATAGACCATTTAGCTTTTACATTTGATGTAATTATTGATATGGTTTTGGTAAGTCCACAATTTTGCTATTTGTTTTCTACTTGTTTCGTCTACTCTTTGTACCTCTGCTTTCTTTTCCCTGTTTTCATTTGGGTTAACTGAATAATTTTTACCCATGTGTTCACTCATTTATTTTAGCATTCTATTTTATTTCCTCTATTTGCTTTTGAGCTCTCCCTGATTGATACGTTTTTAATGCTTTCCTTAAGTATAACAATATGTATTTTTCTGTTATCATAAACTATCATTAGCAGTGATAGTTAGTCTTCATGCAAAATGTAAGAAACTTACAATATATTGATGTAATATCATTTGCCACCTCCATTATTTAGGTGATTATTGCCTCATATTTCACTTCTTCATATTTATAAACTATATTTTAATTTAAATAGTAGAAATAAATGAAATTTTGAAAAAAACAAGTTAGATTTTTTTATTTATCCATACATTATTTGTAGATATTTTTATTCATTCCCAGAGATATCATTTCCTTTCAGCCAGAAGAACTTTCTTTAACATTTCTTGCAATGAATGTCCATTTTAAAATCTAGAGGTATTTTTATTTTACCACTATTTTTAAAAATCTTTTTGTGGACTAGAATATTGTATTTATAGCCTGTCTCTGTCTCTGTCTCTCTCTCTCTCTCTCTCTCTCTCTCTCTCTCTCTCAGAACTTAAAAAAGTCCTCTATTTATTATTTCTGATGAAAAGTCAGTCATCATTTGTATCATGTTCTCTGATACATGAATTGCCTTTTTCTCTGACTTAAGATTTTGTTTCTTTACCTTTGACTTTACATTTTTATCAGTTTTACTATGAGGTGCTTAGGGGTGTGTATATGTTTTATACTTATCTTGTTTGGTATTTACTGAAAGTCTTGAATCAGTGGGCTGCTGTTTTCAACACAATTTTAAAATGTTCAAAATTTGAATATCTTCAAATAATTTTCTGTCCCCTTCTCTCTCTCCTGTCCTTACAGGACTTAATTGTACTTATTAAAAACCATTTGGTACCATCTTAAAAGACACTGGGTCGTTTAATTTTTTTCTCTGTTCTTCAGCTTGGATAATTTCTATTTAATCAAATTCAGGTTTATTAACTCATTCTGTAGCACCTCATCTCTAGTTATGTTTATTCAGTGAGTTTTTCATTTTAGATATTGTAATTATTTTACTTCTAATGTCTAGAATATCCATTTGTATAGTTTATTTTCTGTGCTAAGTTTTCTCATATGTTCACTCATTATGTTTATTCTTTTTTAAAAAAAATTGAGTGTATTAAAAATAGTTTCTTTAAAATCTTTATCTACGAATTCCAAAATCTGGACCATCTTGGAGTATATTTCAATTGCCCACTTTTACTGTAGATAAAGTATTGATAAACTTTTTTTGTAGAGGGTTAGATAGTAAATATTTTCAGTTTTGTGGGCTTACAGGCTCTGTCACAACTACTCAACTCTGCCACTGTAGCACAAAAATAGCCATAGATGAAAAATGGCCAAAGTTTTATTGGTTACTAAGCTTTAACCTTAATTAAATTGTTACAAATTTAATTGCAAACAAATGATCTGTGTTCCAATAAGACATTAGCACTAAAACAGGTGGCAGATAACTTTGGCTATCAGGCCATTTTTTGCTGATCCTTGCTCTAGATTATAGGTGACATTTTTACATGTCTAGAAATTTTGGATTATATGCTGGTCATTATGAAATGATACATTGTAGGGAGTCTGGTTTACATAGTCATTCGTTTAAAAAAAAAAAAAAGGTGTTGATTCTGGTAGGCAGTTAAATTACCAGTTCTTGATCCTATCAGGTTTGATTTTATGCCTTGTTAGAATAGGTATAATTTGAATTTTTCATTTGCCATAAGATATATCCCTTGCTTCTAACCTGTGGCCTTTAGGGGTCTCAACTGAGTACATGAAGTGATCAGCAAAGTGCTTCCAATCTAGTTGCACGAGCACCCCAATCTCTAACTTCACAGGACTGGCTTTGATATCTAACTTACCACTTTCCTTCACTACATATTCCCCAGCTTCTAACTTGCTACTACTCTAGCCCAAATACTAAAGCTACCTCAATATCAAATTCCATTCTCTGCCTCTTCAACTCAATAGAACTACTGTCCACTGTTTGGAACAGTCCACATGGTCCATTATCAAGAATGTGCTCCCAGAAACAAAGCCAAGATGAATGTGTGCTCATCTAATTTGTTTCTCTTCCTTCAATCCTATATAAGTAGAGTGTATTCATTCTACTTATTTTTACAAAGTTACCTGTAAAATGTGTTCTTCAGGAGGTATTCTGGAAGAAGACATTGTTATCCTAGGAGATGACAGCTCTATGCAAGTTATTGCCCCTAAAGACCTTCTAGTGGGACAAGATGTGGAAGCTGAAGACAGTAATGTTGATGATCTTGACCCTGTGTAGTCCTAGTCTAATGTGTGTGTTTGTGTCTTAGGTTTTAATAGAAAAGTTTAAAAATAAAAAATATATATGTTTTTTTCTATTTTTAAATAGAAAAGTTTAAAAATAAAAAATATATAATTTTAAAAATAGAAAAAAGCTTATAAAACAAGGATATAAAAAAATTTTTGTACAGTTGTACAATATGCTAGTGTTTTAAGCTAAGTGTTATTACAAAAATCAAAAAGTTACAACTTTAAAAAGTTTATACAGTAAAAAGTTACAGTAAGCTAAGGTTAATTTTTTTGCATATTAGTATAGCCTAACTATACAGAGTTTATAAAGTCTATAGTTGTGCATAGTAATGTCCTAGGCCCTCACATTTACTCACCACTCACCCACTGACTCACGAAAGCAACTTCCAGCCCTGCAAGCACCATTCATGAGTGCCTTGCACAGGTGTACCATTTTTTATCATTTTGGCCATATTTTGACTGTACTTTTTCTATGTTAAGATACACAAATACTTACCATTGTCTTACAATTGCCTACAATATTCAGTACAATAACATACTGTGCAGGTTTGTAACCTAGGGGTAATAAGCTACACCATAAAGCCTAAGTGTGTATAGCCTATGCCATCTAGGCTGCTGTAAGTGCACTCTATGATGTTCCCACAATGTTGAAACTGCCTAACAGTGCATTTCTCAGAATGAATACCTGTTGTTAAGCTGAGCATGACTGTTTCACCTTATCATAAGCTCCATGACCTGGTGACTCTATCGGTCTCTTGTGGTTAGTTTTCTAGTTTCTGCAAATCTCAGGAATGTCCATTCTATGTGGACATTTTCTCTTATTTCCTGGCGAGTTTGTGCTTGAGAGAGAATTGTTCCTTAGTCACATCACAAAAAAGAATGAGCAAGGCAGTGATTAACAACTGTCATAGCTCCAGGATGGTCCCAAGCTGGTTCAATTTCACATTTGTCCCTCCACACAGGCAGTCCTGGGGTGGCAGCTTTACCATCATTGTCTCCCTAGGTTTGCAGAGATCCAACCCTAAATTCTTTGCTCAAGGGTATTGGGTATCCTGAGGTATCCACATGAGGTAATCAAATCAGACCAACCAAAGTATTGAAGCAGAAACTTTTGTCCTCCCAGAAAGTAGTCAATGAGCAAAGTGTTTGCAGGTGAAAAAGTGAAGACCCACCAGAATTAGTGGGTCCATGAGAGCAGGCATAAGATTTTCCTTCAATAACCTCCAGGGTATGACTCAGCTCTGCATGATAACCAATATGATCCTTTGCTATATTCGCCCACTTGGATCCATGCACCCAGGTGGTAAAGCCTCATTTTCCCTTCTGAACAGATTCCTTACTCTCTAAGCTCCTCCTTTTAAAATTACCCTAATTTTCTCGCCACCTCTCTCTGATTTGGAGAAATTATTTGCCTGCATCCACCGCTCTTCCTTGCTTTAGAAATGTTCTACATCTTCTTTCTCCAAAATAACTACTGAAGCTTTCAGGATCAATCAGAGTCCTCCAAATCAGAACTCATTTCAAGATTTTGTTCTATAGTTTACTTCAGATACAAGGAAATGTAATCAGTAATTTCTTCTATCTACTAAAGGGTGCTATGGAACCAACCCGCTGGGTCTTCCAAAAGAGGATAGTTTCAAAAAAGTGTTGAATTTTAGTCTGGAAAAATACTCACCAATTATAATAGCAAAATTGAGTTTTCTCCACCTTCAAATTTAAATGAGAGCCTTAGGAACTATATATAATAACACTCTACTTCAAACTTGATCATAAGCAAATGATTCTTATTCTAAAAAGACCTCCTCCTCATCCATACAATCCCCAAACTCCCCTCCCACAACACATTCACAACATCTGCCATGAGAGAAAGAATAGCTTATAGATATATGATCATAAAGAATAATGCATTGATGAAAAATATGGTTTCTATAGCATCTGTCCAACCTTCTCAGGTCTTGGCAATAGAAATAAATGGTAACAAATTGTTCTTTGGTGCTGAAATCATAAACAGTCTAGAAGATTGGCTTGCTCTCCATCTGCTCCTTAGGACATGTCTAACATTAAACCCTTCATATACTAGGAGTTTGATATCAAAAAATATATTAAAAAGCAAAAAAAATTAAAAAGCGCAAGTAAAATAAAACAAATCCTTCATATAGCCCTGAAGCTGAGTTCCAACACTTCTTCTGTCATAACTGTCTTCTGATGGCCTGAGATTTTTAGGGCAAAGAAATTGTCCTGTATATAAAATAACAACGAACCAGAGTCATAACCTGGCTGTCTTTCTTATTCTTTACATTACATTCTTCATTCTCACATTCTCTTGCACCCCATAGTCAGCCTACAAAGAAATTATCTTGGCTACACTTTCAAGAAATTTTCAGAATCTATCCATAGCTTTCATGTGTATTGCTACTGTCTTGATCTAAAGCACCACCATGTTTTGCTTGGATCCTGGATTACTGTAATACATTTCTAAAAGGCCTTCCCATTTCTACCCTTAAACTTCTACAACCCATTCTCTGAACAACAGGTATTTTAAACCTAAGACAGATCCTATCATTTCTCTGCTGAAACTCTGGCAATTGCTTTCTGTGTTACTCAGAATGGAACAAAGTCCCCCATTGCCTATGTGGGTTTAGGTGATCCTACCTTGGCTGGTTCACTGAGTTGATCTCCTACTATGCTCTTTCACTGCACCCTCTCCAACTGCACCCGTCCTGGGTAGCCTGCTCGCCCTCCTTGCTCACGCTCCCTTGGCATGCATTTAAGTCTCCGTTCCAGGACAACCCTCCTGGAAGAGCAGAAGTAGCAGGAGATTTGGAGTCAGGGGTAACTTGCTTTTAACACTGTTTCCATATTTTACTTGACCTTAAACAAAATACTTTCAACCTCTGAATTAATCTTCCACATGCTAAAAACAGAGATAAGCATCTAGCTCACCAGGTTGCTGTGAAGACTAAATACAATAGTGAACATAGCACCTGTCACAAAACAGGAACCAGATAAGGTTCAATTTCAGTCTCCTTTTCAATGTCATTGATGATTGCAATATTTCAAAAGATGGTATTTGTTTAAAACTCAATTAATTTATTTGATAAAATCTTGATCAAAGTCATACCCTTCTAATGGCAGAACTTCTCCTAACAGTACTTGACTGCTAAAAGACAGGAAGCAGCAGTGCACTTGAGTTTAATTTAAAATATTTTTCTTAGAAAGGGGAGTTGCTATTTATACTGCCTTCCATCCTTCCTTTCTTCTTTCCTTTCTTCTTTCCCTTCCTCCTCACTTCTCTTCTCACTCCCTTTATCTCTTTTTTTCCTTTTGTCTTCCCTATTTTCTTCAATTTTTATAACTTGCCAGGCTTCGGTTTTGCTGATTAGGTTTTATTCTCTTTAATCTGATAATTTAGTAAAAATAAATATAAGCACTGCTAAGACCTTCTTGTTGTTATGTTACAAGGATGAACTGAATTTTCTGTTTTTTCTTATTATTATTTAAATATATGTTTTTCCCCAGAAGCTAATTGAGGAAATTAAGCCATCTGCTATTTGGGGTGAAAAAAATCATTGAAAATAACTTTCGACAGTTGGCAATGAAGTCATCCTTATGACTACACATTTTCACGCTTCTCTTAATAATATTTCTGATAACATACAGAAATATTCATTGAATCATAATCTGTAATTATTACTTTTAAAATATAAGTATGACTCAAATCTAAACAAGCGTCAAGTTGTTGAGTAATTTCTGCCTCCTGTGCCCACATTCTGAATTTGAGCTAATTGGATGGTATGAGGCATGATTGTCCCAGAGAAGAAGATACAAAATCAAAATAATTGAAGACATAATGGGTGGTCTAAAATAACTAAATCAGGAGGTTCTCATATCAAACTACTTCCAGACTCATAAAGGAATGATTGCATAAACAGGGCTTTGGGATTAAACAAATCTAATTGTCATAGTTATATTGTATGCATTTGCAAACAAAAATAAAAATTACACTCTTAGTTTCACACTTGAAAAATTATCTGATACATAGTTTGGCAATATATTCTCAAAGCTGCAAAAAGGCGCGTATCCTTTCAATTTTACTTTACACAATAGGTCTAAGAAGATGGACAATTTTCCTACATGTCCAGCCCTATTTAATAAATATAGCAGGGAACAAGACAGCCAAGGTCCCTCCATATTTAATTCTTATGAGAATCTAACATTTAAGTCATTTTTCTAAGAAAAACTTTATAACAGAGTCTAAAATCATAATAGGAGACAGATAAACTAATATACTCCCATAAAAGGAAATATTATGACATTAAAAACTACATTGCAGAAGAGTATTAAATGACATAGAAGAGATTAAAATAGCTTCAGTGAAAGAAATAAGCTACAAAAGAATATGGCTTATACAATCTAATCCCATCTTCATTTTTAAAATCTATGTTATGGATAGCCTCCTAAAGAGGCTATAAAAAATTACCACAAACTGAGTAGCTTCAAACAACAGAAATGTATTCTCCCAAAGCTCCGGAGGCTAGAGATGAAGTCAGTGCAGTGGCAGATGTGGCTGCTTCTGGAGCTCTGAGGGAAAATCTGTTGCATCCCTTTGTCCTAGCTTCTGGTGGTTGCCAGCAGTTCTTGGCGATCCTCGTGTGATAGATGCGCCACTCCAATCTCTGCTTCCACTTTCACACAGTGTCCTTCACTCTGTTTCTTTCTGTGTGTCCTCTCCTCCTCTCAGGACATCAATCATCAGATTAGAACTGACCTTAATCAAATAGGACCCCGTCTTGATGAACTACATTTACGAAGATTCTATTTCTAAATAAGGTCACAGTCTGAGGTTCCTGATAGACATGAATTTTAGGGGTGCAATCTATGTAACTGTCCAGCATAATGGATTAATGCTCGTATTAGTCCATTTTCACACTGCTATAAAGAAACACCTGAGACTGGGTAATTTATAAAGGAAAGAGGTTTAATTGACTCACAGTTCTGCATGTCTAGGGAGGCCTCAGGAAACTTACAATCATGGCAGAAGATGAAGAAGTAAGTACCTTCTTCGTAAGGTGACAGGACAGACAGAGAGCGCTAGGGAAACTGCCACTTTTAACACCATCAGATCTTGTGAGAACTCTCTCACTATCACGAGAATAGCATGGGGGAAACCAGCCCCATGATCCAATCACATCCTACCAGGTCGCTCCCTTGACGTGTGGGGATTATAATTCAAGATGAGATTTGGGTAGGGACACAGAGCCAAACCATATCAATGCTACTATTGGAAAGATTTATGAAAAATGATAGGTAGAGAGAGAGAGAGAATAATCAGAAGGTCCTGTGGGCTGAATGTGTCCCCCAGAAATTCATGTGTTAGAAACTTAATCCCCAATGCAACAGTGCTTAGAGGTGGGGCCTAGTGGGAAGCGTTTGGGTCATGAGGGCTCTGTCTTCCCCAGTGGATTAATGCTACCACTAAAAGGGTTTGTGAGACTGATTCACTCTTCTCTGTTCTCCTGCCATGTGAGAACCCAGCAGTCACTCTCCCTTGCCCTTCTGCCTCCTGAATATGAGGGTACAGTTAAAAGGCTCCTGCCAGATGCTAGCACCTTGATCTTAGACTTCCCAGCCACCAGAACTGTGAGAAATAAATTTCTATTCTTTAGAAGTTACCCAGTTTATGGTATTCTAACAACACAAAATGAACTAAGCCAGAAATATACACTCTAAAATGTTAAACTTGATTACTTTGTGAAGGTGAAATTGCAAATAAGTTTTATCTCCTCTCTTTGCTTTTCTACATTTCCTAATTTTTAAAACAATAAACATATATTCATTTGCAATAAGGACAATAGTATTTCAGAAATTATTCTCATGATAATACTAAAAGATTGAAGGTCAGAGTTACTTTAAATAACTCGTGTTTTATTTATAAAGAAAATTTTGAATTACTGCTATGAAGAGAAAATAAGCATCCTTTGTCATCAGTAGAAGGTTTTTTAAAAATTAAACTTAGACACTCCACCTAAAAATCACTTTATGAACCATCAATGGTACAGGTACTAACATAATATGCAGGAACTATTATTACTCCATGATACAGATGAGAAAACTGGGCATAGAAAGGCATAATAATATCCCCAAAGTCATGTATATATAAAGAAGATAATATTAAAAGTGAGAAGTAACTTCAAACCCAAGTACTGAATCACTACATAATCAAAGAAGTCTTGTAAGAAAACCAACTGAATAGCAAAACAAACTTTATGGAAAAAAGAAAAACAGGAAGTGGAGATAAAATGACTTGAGATGGGATGGTAGAATGAAAATAAAAAGAAAGCTAGTCTAGAAATCTTGGTGTTATAAACTGTGTTCCTTCAAAATTACCATGTTAAAGCTCTTACCCCTAGTACCACAGAATGTAATTGTATTTGCAGATAAGGTCTTTAAAGAGTTCATTACATTAAAATGAGGCTGTCAGGATAATCCTAATCCAATAGAACGGGTATCCTTATAAGAAGAGGAGATAAGGATATTGAGGCAAATAGAAGGGAGATCATGTGACAACACAGAGGAAAGACAGCCATCCAAAAGCCGAGAAGAGAAGCCTCAGAAGGAAGCAACCCTCACAACCAATGAGACACATTGATCTCAGACTTCCAGCCTCCAGATCTGTGAGAAAATTAATCTGTTGATTACACTACCCAGTCTGTCATGCTCTCTTACTGTGTTGCTAGGAAAGAAATACTCCAGCGGTACAAGCCATTCTGATGAAACATCTTGACTTAGAAATTCATTTCCAACAGGCACAGTGGCTCACACCTGTAATCCCAGCACTTTGGGAGGCCAAGGCAGGTGGACCGCCTGAGGTCAGCAGTTCGAGACCAACCTGGACAACATGGTGAAATCCCGTATCTATTAAAAATACAAAAAAAAAAAAAATTAGCTGGGCTTGGTGGTGGGCGCCTGTAATCCCAGCTACTCGGGAGGCTGAGGCAGGAGAATCGCTTGAACCTGGGAGACAGAGGTTGCAGTGAGCCAAGATCGTGCCATTGCACCCCAGCCTGGGCAACAAGAGCAAAACTCAGTAGGGAAGGGGAGGGGAGGGGAGGGAAGGGGAGGGGAGGGGAGGGAAGGGGAGGGGAGGGGAGGGAAGGGGAGGGGAGGAGCATTTGCCAGGCAGGGATTGAAGCAGAGGTGGAAAAGATGAAGGTGTCCAACAGAATCGTGAATTGTAAGGACTTCTACTAGCAGAAAGGACCTTCTACTGAAAAATAGGAGAGATGAGCTATTTTAGAAATGCCAGCTGTTTTTCTTTATTATTATCCCTGATTTCTAATCTCTGTGGGGCCAGAAATTATTTCTATGGCACATGTAAAATTCAGTAATCTATTGAAGATTCTTTCATTTTATAACTGTCATTATTATCAAGTTGGGAGTGAATTCTCTACCTTCCAGAAATTCTGAAATAATAGTACGTGTTAGTTCTCTGACATTCACAAAATTCTCTTGCAAGTTTCTATTCTTTTTATTGGTTTTAATTATTAAAAAATTTGAATCATTCAGAAAATACTTTTGCAACCATATACATACCACCAAAATTTAATATTTTATATTTTCTTTGGATTTTATTTATTTATTTATTTACTTTGAGACAGAGCCTCGCTCTATCTCCGAGGCTGGAGTGCAATGGCCCAGTCTCGGCTCACCGCAACCTCTGCCTCCCAGGTTCAAGCGATTCTTCCGCCTCAGCCTGCTGAGTAGCTGGAATTACAGGCGCCCACCACCAGCCCCGGCTAATTTTTGTATTTTAGTAGGGACGGGATTTCACCATGTTGGCCAGGCTGGTCTTGAACTCCTGACCTCAAGTGATCTGCCCGCCTCAGCCTCCCAAAGTACTGGATTACAAGCGTGAGTCGCCATGCCCGGCCTGGATCTTTTCTTTTTAAATAAAATAATAAATTACAAATAAGACTTAAGTGTTACTTCTCATATGTTTTTCTTCCTCCTTTACTGAGATGACTATTACACATATTTCTAGACTTTGAAATATATATGTGTGTGTGTGAGGGTGTGTACATATAATCTTAAGCAATGTATAATACAATTTCTGATTCTTTAAAAATGTAGACAAATGGGGTCTTTTGCTCAATATTATGTTGTTGCATTTTATCCTAGTTGTAAACATACAATTTATGTAGATCTGCTGAAGCATAATCCATTGCATGAGTAAATGAGTTTACTTCTCATTTCCCCCGTCGATGGAAAATTAGGTCATTTTGCTTTTTTAGCTATGACAAGCAGCTGCAGTGTCTGTCTCTGCATTTGTCTCCGTGTACACATGCAAAAGCGGAAGTCTCTTTTTAACTTTCCCCAACTCAGTTCACAAACTCTGACCTTAAGTAAGAGTACCTCAGCCTTCCCCGTTCCAAATTCCCCCAGAAACAGCACTGGCCCGATTACGAATTTGCTCATCTACTAAATAGAGACAATTAAGTCCACTTTTATTTGTAGCTTCAGCCCAGATTTGAAGCCAAGTCTCCAGCTGTTGGGTGGCATGCATCATTTAGTAGAAAATAGTATTAAAAGGACTGTACTGAGTCCTTGGGTAAATAGGTTGATAATATGAGAAGGCAGTTATACATTCCATTAATCATTACATTGCTTGAGGGAGAAAATATAAAACTTTGCTTTGTTACCTGTTCTCAAAGGGAATCGTGAATCCCAACTCCATTAATGACGGAAAACATTGCAAGGAAAGAATCTCGGTTGTGAGAATTTCCATCAAACTCACCTAAGCTTTAATCACCTTTCTTTAAAGAAGCTGTTTCATGGGGTTGATTCAATGTCTTCATATTGAAGTATCATCATAACATTTCAAGTTTCTTATGTTCGTGTTTACATCCAGGGCTTTCACTTTTGAAAGAAGGCAGTGCCATGAAAGCTGTTTTCTCCCCACCTCAAGAAAAGTGGCATTATTACAATTACATGGCTGATTTAGCCAGGTATTCATTCAAGCGTATATTGAGCATTTGTCATAATAATAGCTGTTTATTATTTGATTGAGTGCTTATCATATGCTAAGTGCAATGATGCTCACTTTATATACATTATCTTATTGAATATTCAAAACCATCTAACAAGGTAGAAATCATTATTCCCATTTTAAAGAAGAAGACATTGACGTGCAGGAAGCTTCAACAGTTCACACAAGTTCACACAGCAGAACTAGACTGCTAACCTGGTCGGTATGACTCCGGACCCCATTTGCCTTTACGTCTTCTTTGGGGCTACTCTTTAAGTTCTGGAGATACAAAGGTGTATCAGGCACAGACCCTAACTTTGTTAGGCTCATGATCAAGTGTCATGGAAGGAGATGACCCCATGAGGAAAAGGGGCAAGGTCTGCCTGGTTTCCCACCACATCCTCAACATTTTTGCATTACACTGAATGTAATAAGTGTTCATGAAGGAATGAATAAAGGAACAAACCAATGAATTCATGGCAGCATGATAAAGACTTTCATAAGTGGTAAAATGCAAGTCAGCGTTTGCAAAACAAAGTGGTGTGTCCAGGTAAAGCATTCATGGCAGAGAAGTGGCCTGTGAAGAGGGAGGGATGCAGGATGATGTGGCATGGCAGGAAGCAACGAGGCGGAAATCAGGCTGATGGCAGTAAACTAAAAAAAATAGCAGAAAATAAGGCTGGAAGCAGAATTGAGAAGGATTCCTTGAGTCCTGGTAAGAAATTTGGAGTTGATCATATAGAAGATGTTCTTAATCTGCAGTGGCAAAAATTATTGGGGATGTCTGTCTTTCTTGCCTGCTCAGCATCTATTTCCTCTTCTGATGTTGACATCCGATTTTCAACCACAATCCAGCTTTCCCACACTCACCCAAGGTGCTGCAGGCAGGGACAGTACACCACTGCTCACCTCAGAAGTAGACCTAGGACCCATGCCTGGTCCACCAGTGCATCCCATTCTCCTAACCTTGGTCATTCATTGAGGAATGAGTGGATGACCCAAGCAAGCATCTCAGAGGCAATCTGAGGAATTCTCTCTGAACTACCAAGAAAGGGAAGTTCTCTTATCTCTCCTTCCTACAGAGTTTTGGAGCTCAGAAAACATAAACCTGGAGCGGTCACTAAAAAGATGACCTTGCTAAGAATAAAAACAAAGCAGATAGAGAAACATAAGTCTTAATCATATCCTCTGAGCTCTGGATCTGACCATACCTGAAACTAGAGCTACTCATTGACAATGCAAATATACAATCGAATAAACTTTCTTTTGAGATACTTGGAGTCAACATGGCATAGCAGTTCAATGTACAACCTTGGGAGTCAGACTGGTTGACTTCAATTCTCACCCTCTGGCATTACTAGCAGTGAGATATTGGAATGAGACGACATGTATAAGGTGTCAGAACAGGGTCTGCATAAAAGGAACCTCAGTAGGCCTTAGCCAATATTAGGAAGTTAGTTTGATTAGCTGTGCTACAATTTACAACCAAAGGATACTTCAATGGTTAGTTGGATCATGTCAAGCCAGCTAGGCTATCATTAGAAACACTAATCTAGGTGTTCCTGCGAAGGTACTTGTAGGAGTTAACGTCTCCGATCAGTTTACTTCATATTAAAGGACATTACCTTTGATAATCCAAGAGGATTTCATCTAAATCAGTTGAAAGACCTCTGGACCAAAACTGAGGTTTCCCTGCAGAAGAAGAAATTCTGCCTCAAGACACGGGACTCAAGACATCAGCTCCTGCCCTCGTTCCCCTTGTTCTGTCTTATCCTACAGATTTCAGACTTGCCCACTGATTTGGTTTAGCTGTGTCACCATTCAAATCTCATCTTGAATTGTAGCTCCTGTAATTCCCACATATTGTAGGAGGGACCCGGTGGGAGATAATTGAGTCATGGGGGCAGTTTCCCCCATACTGCTCTCTTGGTAGTAAGTCTCACGAGATCTGATGTTTTCACAAGGGGTTCCCCTTTCACTTGGTTCTCATTCTGTCTTGCCTGCCACCAGGTAAGACGTGCCTTTCGCCTTCCACTACTATTGTGAGGCCTCTCCAGCCATGTGGAACTGTAAGTCCATTAAACCTCGTTTTCTTTACAAATTATCCAGTCTCAGGTATGTCTTTATCAGCAGTGTGAAAACAGACTAATACACCAACCTTCTTAATTATATAAACCAATTCCTTGGATTCAATGAATATCTATCTATCTATCTATCATCCATCATTTGTTATCTCCCCCTACTGATTCTATTTCTCTGGAAAATCCTCACTGATACAGATGCTTACTAATTCCACTTTAAAAAAAAAAAAAAAAACTAGAAAAGATAAAGTAACTAATTCATTGTGAGCCCAAGTGATCTACATGAAAGCCAGAGCCCTCCAACTAAAGACTGCCAGAAAACTAGTTTTGATTAAGACGACTACATTTTTTTCTGAATTTAACAAGAAATGATGCAGAAGGTGAGAAGCAGAGAGGGCAAATATGATCTGAAATACAATTACTGTTAGAGTTTAAGTTGACATATTGTATGTTAGCAGGAGTTGGGAAACACATTGTGTTTTTCTGGGCTCTTGATAATTTTCTTGGTGCCAGAAAACTGTTCATGTTTTTTAAACACTATAAAGTGTCTCCCTTTCCCCCTCAGCACATGGGAAATGTCATCACACAAATGATCTAACTCCATATAACTACGCCAGAGAGATTGGAATTTATATTCATGAGGAACACACAGACACATAATTCATGAGTGATGCTGACATCAGTAAGTAATCAGAGGGCCTCGGTGGACTATAGATCAATTCTAAATCTTCGATATATTTAGTACACGGTTGAGTTCTACAACTCTTCATCTTGAAAACTGTCATTGAATAGATTGCATTCTGGGCTTATAACTGCTGAACTATGGGGCTTCATTTTTATGGACACGTATGTGGCCTGTGTTTCATTATATTTAAACTCTATGTTTTACCAATAATTCTGTAGTGACTTCGGTACTTAAGGCCTTCTGTTGATTTATGGGGCATTCCAGATTCCAAAAGAAAACTTCCCAACTCCAGAAGGACCTGCGTGAATGGACACATTATTTTGCTGCTAACATGGGTAGGCATAAATCTCTTTCTTCTCAAATGGAAGTTTATTAGGGAGCCATTAAGCTAGTTACTGCCCCAGTAGACTCAATATTGCCTAAATATTTTGAGAAAAGATAAACAGGTGAGTAATTTATGTTGATATCATTGAGAAGACAAGACCGAGTATCTGATCCCTATGTATAGTGCCATTGGATTGGCTAACAGTGAGAGCCACATCTAGGCAAACTTCTTTATCAACAAATTATTCAACGGGCCTCCCAAACTTAAAACTAATAAAGACTATGAAGGAATATCATTCGCTCACTCTACATCCATTTTACCATCCATATGTACTCTGTTTTCTGCCACCAGGACCCTAGTAAGATGTCCATAATAATAATTGAATATAGATCTTAAATTTTTTTACATTAATCAGTGAAAAAAACTTCAGTGAGTGCACACAGGAGAAGACTACAGCTACTTGTATTTAATTTTCTAACCATTAGGCAATAAATGAGAATTACTTTCTGATTATTCAGTGAGATTTATAATTTGCTAATTTGCTATTGGAGAAGATAGTATAACCAAATGCAGTTCTGGCCTCTTGCTGCTTGCCAAGTCCAGCTAACAAGAGTGAAGTCTGGTAGAAATTAAACAAGCTGTACTCCAGAGCTTAGCTGAGGGGAAACAGTACAGGCTTCTGCCTCTAAGGGAACCACTTCAGCTTTTGGGGCGGAAAGCAGGGGCTTTAAAGAGGACAACTGGGGCTGGGCATGGTGGCTCATGCCCATAATCCCAGCACTATGGAAGGTGGAGGTGGGTGGATTGCTTGAGTCCAGAAGTTCAAGACCAGCCTAGGCAATATGGCAAAAAAAAAAAAAAAAAACCATCTCTACAACAAATACAAAAAATTAGCCCACTGTGGTGGCATGCTTGTAGTCTTAGCTACTCAGGAGGCTGAGGTGGAAGGATCACTCGAGCCCAGGAGTTCCAGGCTGCAGTGAGCCATGATTGCACCACTGTGCTCCTGGGTGACAAAGCAAGACCCTGTCTCAAAAAAAAGGTAGATGGGGGCACTTGGCATGAGTGGCATGCAGGAGAGAGAATGAGGAGGTATGGGGTCCACATAACTTGCTTCAATGTCTTACCCCTTGGATGGTCTGTCTGGCACCATCTTTGGTAAAGTTGGGCTATAAATTGACCATTGTCAATCTCATGGTGGGAGAGAATCCCAGAGGGTGCCTGGTTTGGTTCAACATTTGGTTCAACATTTGGTCCTGACAATTTCTAAGCAAACATATAGTTAGATAAGCTTGCCGTGCAGGAAGTGCCTGGTGGAGAGAAGGTAACAGTTATAATTGCATTCTTAAAGAGTGAAAAGTAAGAGGTGAACACACAGGGAAAAAGAGAAAAGGTAAAGATAACTTTTAGGAAAATGGGGCACTCAGTTACAATAGCTGGTTAGACACTTCCAAATTAGTTTAAAAAAAAAAAAAGATGGTTAGTTCTAAATTAGTTTTTGAGAATAAGATTGACATTTAATATATATGCTAAACAATGTCAGATATTTCATAAGTATATACGAATATGACCTGTAATAATAATGTCCAGTAATACTTTACACTAAGGCTCCTTTTGGTGGGTATAAGTGAGGTTGGAGCAAAGTGAGTTAGAGGGTTCTATTTTTTAAATCACCTTTTGGAATATCTGGAGACCACATGTCAGATCCCCTCTCTCTGAGAAGACCTGTCTAGGCACAGGAGTGAATCACCATGTTTATATAAACACCATATAAACAGCCATGTTTATATGGAAAGACCCTGGCCCATGGCAAGAGTTGATTGGACTAAGAGTGGACCCTTCATCAAAGCTGTGCTGAGCAGATTCTCCTTCCTAGGAGTGTGGAATAGGACATTGACATGTTGATCAATTGAAGAGAAAAGAGCTGAGAAATGATACTGTGCCATGACAAGGGTGGTCAATTTCATTTATGTAAAAAGAAGCAGAGAAAACTGAAAAGAGAAGAAAAAAAGTGAAGCACAAATGTGTAACTACCAGACACCCGAGCCCCAGAGCAAGAATAATGAAACAGACCCTCCTGCTGGGCGTGGTGGCTCATGCCTGTAATCCCAGCACTTTGAGAGGCTGAGGCGGGTCGATCACCTGAGGTCAGGAGTTCGAGGCCAGCCTGGCCAACATGGTGAAACCCCGTCTCTACTAAAAATACAAAAATTAGCCAGGCATAATGGTGGGCACTTGTAATCCCAGCAACTCGGGAGGTTGAGGCAGGAGAATCGCTTGAACCTGGAGGCGGAGGTTGCAGTGAGCCAAGATCACCACTGCACTCCAGCCTGGGCAACAAGAATGACATTCCATCTCAAAAAAAAAAAAAATTTTTTTTTAAAAGAGCTTCTTCTCTGCTACCTGATGGCTTTTTGGTTCCTGGTTCTTGTTCTCCTGGAGGCATCGCTTACCACTTCCCGTAAAGTCTGGGACACTTGGGTGTTTTTACAACAATTTCACTTATTTTTTCCTAAGCTAATTTGAAGGAATTTCTATTACTTTCAGACAAATAAGCTGAAATCAAGAACAAACAGAAAGACAGGGAAGATTTTCATACCAATCAATAAGAAATCATTGAAAAAATAAAGGGGGGAAAATCTTACTTTTATTTAAAGCCCAAAGAAAGGTGGACACAAAGAAATCTAGAAGTTAAAAAATCCAGAAGGAATGAGCTCCTCCTGGATGAGCAAGGGCAAAGAATGTTTGCATGCTTACGACCACTTGTTGAGGTTGGAGACAAGGCAGGCAGATGTGCTGTAAGTGTGAAATACAAACTGGACTCAAAAGGCTTAATACCAAAAATATGTGAACTACCTCAGCAATAACTTTTATACTGATTGCATACTGAAATTACAATACTTTGAATATATTGCATGTGATGGTTAATTTTAGGTGTCAACTTGACTGAATGAAGGAATACCTAGAGAGCTGGTAGAGCCTTATGTCTGGGTGTGCCTGTGAGGGAGTTTCCAGAGGAGACTGGTGCCTGAGTCAATGCACTGAGTGGGGAAGATCTCCCTCAGTGTGGATGGGCACCACACTCTGGGCTGGAGGCCAGGATAGAATAAAAAAGGAAAGGAAAGGATTTCTTTTCTATCTCTCCTTCAGAACTGGGACTCTTTCTTCCTTCCACTCTTGGTCATTAGTACTCCGCCCTCTGTCCTGGGTACCCAAGGATTTGTGCCAGCATCCCCCTAGGTCCTGAAGCATTCAGTTTCAGACTAAGGATTATGTCATCGGTTTCCCTGATTTGGAGGCTTTTGGACTTGAACTAAACCATGCTCTCAGCATCCCAGGGGCTCCAGAATGCAGACGGATTGTCATGAGCCTTCTCAGCCTCCATAATCCTGTGAGCCAACTCGCCTAATAAATTCCCTCTCGTATATCTAGATCTATGTCTATATATGTCTGTGTCTATATCTATACACCTGTGTCTGTGTCTATATCTACATGTCTATGTCTATATCCATGTCTGTCTATATCTATATGTCTGTGTCTGTGTCTACAGCTATATCTATGTCTGTATCTATATCTGTGTCTATATCTGCATGTGTGTGTGTGTGTGTCTGTGTCTCTATCTGCATGTGTGTCTGTGTCTATATCTATATCTGCATGTGTGTCTGTGTCTATATCTATATCTGCATGTGTGTGTCTGTGTCTATATCTATATCTGCATGTGTGTCTGTGTCTATATCTATATCTGCATGTGTGTCTGTGTCTATATATCTGCATGTGTGTGTCTATATCTATATCTGCATGTATGTGTGTGTCTATGTCTCTATCTGCATGTGTGTGTCTGTGTCTGTCTCTATCTGCATGTGTGTGTCTGTGTCTGTCTCTATCTGCATGTGTGTGTCTGTCTATATCTATATCTGCATGTGTGTGTCTGTGTCTATATCTATATCTCCATGTGTGTGTCTGCGTCTATATCTGCATGTGTGTGTCTGTGTCTATATCTGCATGTGTGTGTCTGTGTCTATATCTATATCTGCATGTGTGTGTCTGTGTCTATATCTGCATGTGTGTGTCTGTGTCTATGTCTATGTCTATGTCTACATGTCTGTGTCTATGTGTATGTCTATATCTATAGCTATGTCTACACATACACATTCAGTAGGTCCTCTGTACCTGCAGGTTCCACATCCTCTGATTTGACCAACTAAAAAATGACAATATTTGAAAGAAATTAACCCCCCCAATACAACAATAAAAATAATGCAAATTTAAAAAACAGTATAACAACTATTTACATAGCATTTAAATTGTATTAGGTATTATGAGTAATCTAGAGATGATTTAAAATACATAGGAGGGTGTGCATAGGTTATATGCAATTGCTCTACCATTTTATATAAGGAACTTGTATGTCTGCAAATTTTGGTATTTGAGAGGGCGTCCTAGAACCAGTCCCCCACAGATACTGAGGGACGACTGTATATACATATCCTATCAGTTCTCTCTCTATGGGAATGCTGACTAATACGCTGGGTTAAATACAATAGATCATAAAAATTGATTTTAACTGTTTTTTTATGTTTTATGATGTGCCTGCTGCAAAATTTAAACTTACATGAGTGGTTTATATTTATTTTAGATAATGTTAGACAACAACACACAAAACAACCGCCCTAAATTGTCCCACAAATCACTTATAAAATGCAACCTTCTTCCTTTAGTAATTAGTATGCCCAAAGAATTTAGTAATTTTTATGCCCAAAGAAAGAGAAGAAACTGTAGATATCTCAGTATTGATAACATTCTGCCTTTAAGGTAACTACCAAATCTCTTGGGTAAATAGGGGAGGGGTGGAAAAGTCTAGGTTACCTGCTTGTCAACCTGGTTTGCACATTCATTTTAATAAGACTAATACACGTTAATAGTTTGCAAAATTTTTGTTAAGGGATAAATGAGCATTATGAAGAAATTAAGTCAGCAGCTAAATAAATATGCATATGAGATGGCTCTCCTTAACAGGATAGGACACACACAAAAGTGTTCTTACATACGTTATCTTATTTAATGGTCTTCACAAATCTAGAAGACAAAGAGGTAGTACCTTCAAAAGGTATCCAGACTGCAGCCATTTCTCTCCGACTCTGCCCACTGGCAATACCCACACAATTGCTTTTGCCTTTCTCCTCAGCTCATGCAAGTGTTGCTCCATTCAATGACTGAATTCATCCCTATTTGATTCCTTATTACTCATTTTTCACCCAGCAGCCACATTGATACCTTTAAAACCTAAGTCAGATGATGTCACTTCTCTCCTCAAAATCCTACAGTGGCTTCCTCGGTCTGTCAGATAAAGTCCAAAATCCTTATGGTGAAACACAGAAAGCCCTCGTCATCTCAACAACCTTCATACTTCCCTTCTCATGGCTCTTTGGGTTTGAACTACATGGTAGTCCTTCTGTTCCTAAAACACATCAGACACTTTCCAACATATTGCCTTAAACCCTTCCTCCAGGTTTCTGTGCCTTATTTCCTTCAGAGGTCTATTCTCAACAGAGCAGCTTTCCCTAACTTCTCATCTGAAATTGCACTCCCCATGACCCTGGTAATATTTCCTCCTAGCACTTATCAACTGCCTTGTGGTATAGCTATGTGATTACTTTATGCCCCCCACTAAAATGTAAGGGCATGTGAGAAGGAACCCTCTCTCTTGTTCATCACTGCATTTCCAACTTCTAGGATAGTATAAGACACGTAGGTACCAACAAATACCTGCGATGTGCACATAAATGAATGAACATTATATAAGAGGAAATTTAGACTTGGAGAGGTTTTTAAGTGATTGGTCCAAGTTCACAGTTAGTTTGAAAGAAAGTCTTATGACTCTAGGTTTAATTAATCTTGAAAGAAAGTCTTATGACTCTAGGTTAATTAATCTAATACAAGGTAAACTAGAGGATTTACTACAATAGCAAATGAAAAAATTAATGGTCCGTGAGTAATCACACCTTTTTTTATCTTATTTGGACCTACTGGTTCCATGTATAAAATAACCGTATTACTTGCAGATAATTCAACAAACTTCACATTTAAATGCTTCATAAAATGGGTTTCAAAAGTTAAATGTAGGACGCTTTTAAGATAATATACTAACAAAAAACATAGTTGAGAACCAGACTCTAGCAGGAATCTACCATCTCTCGAAAAAGTCAAATAGCTTCTTGAATGTTCACCAACTAAGCATACAGAAAGGTACACATTTGCCAATGCATTCCAGGGAAAACGTTAGTGTGATTGTTTCCTGCTTTATTCTCCCTGCCAGAAATAGATACTTGTTTTTTTTTGAGCCAGTGTATTAATTACATAGAACAAATAATTGTTTCTATGAAGCCTATGATTTAGTGCATTTCAAGGTCAATCAAAAGTTTATCTCATGATTACCAGTTTGCTCTTAAATAGCAAAATGCCATATTTCTGCTAAGTTGCACATATTTATTTATTTGTCATTTACCAACTTAAAAACCCTCAAATTTGTGATATGCCTTCTAATTTATTTCACAATAAATTTGTGGTAGCCAGACTCCAAAATGGTCTCAACGATCCCCACCTTCTCATACATCACAACCTCTCACATTGAATAGGGCTGACTAGGATATTGTAAAAAGACAGAGTGTGGCTTCCGAAGCTTGTCGTAAGTGAAATTGCGGGTACCATTTCACCCTCATGGATCACTCCCACTGGGGAAAGCCACATGGATTAACATGAGGATCCTTAAGCAGCTCATGGAAGGGTTCTCATGTTGAGGAGCTGAGGCCTCCTGGCAACAAGCCGCACCATGAGAGGGACCCTTCTTGGAAATGAATCCTCCAACCCCTATCGTGCCTTCAAATGATTGCAGCCCCAATGATGTCTGGACTGGGCCTTCAAGGCAGACCTCGGCCAGAGACACCCATCTAAGCTGCTCTGGAATTTTTGACTTAAGAAACCATGTGACATAGTAACTGTTGTTTTCAGCCACTGTTTTGGAGTGATTTGTTAGGTAGCAATAGATAACTAATACACTGTAAGTGTCTTAGAAGAGAGGCCACATGCCATGACTCCCTATTTGATGTAGGCAAAATTCTTCTTGCTAACTACAAAATAGTTACAGTCCCAACAGGGTGTAATTGCAATCTTTAAGAAGATTGTTTTTCAAACATTTTAAGAGAGCCAAACCAAAGTCTATAGATTAGATTGATACTGAAAATTTAGGCTTGGCTTGGTTGCTGTGTTGCTTCATAAGCATGGTGAGAGTAAAGCAAATCATTCGCTAGGCTGATGTATTTAATAAACTATAAAAACATAGAAGCCAAAAGTCAATACTTCACTAAACCTAAGTATTAACCTACGGCCCACTTCTGCTTTATACACATGAATTAGCTCTCTCTTTCCTAGATAATTTTGACCTTCATGGCAAATTCTATTACTGGATTTTGAAAGGAATGATTTGCCTTGTTATGATTTCTTTTTAAGTCTTCAAATTGCAAGACATTAAAATTACACTCTATTGGAAGAGCAGGGGGTGGTTAATACCTGCTTACATTTCTCTTACTGTGAGGTGTGAACAAAGTACAATGCTAATTTGTCATAGTAGATCTATACTGACTGGAGAGATGTATTTTCTTATAGAGGAAAAAAATGTCCCACAGAACTGGAAATTAATCCAGTTAGTATGTTCCTACTGGCAAAATTCTTATTTCTATCTAAAGAGATGTTAAGAAAAAGGATTAAAAGGAGCAATTCAATTATGTCATCATTCTCAGAGGAAAATCTAGTCACAATTGTATCTATAAAATCAATCGACTCAAGTTAAAATGAGTATTTGCATTTTATTAGATTCGACTATTATTATGGTGTTGAGTGTCTACAAACAAGAAAGAGAATATCATTCAGTTATTTCAGGTCACAAAGTTCAACTTTATACCTGAAGTATCTTCTGGAAAATATAATATTTCATTTTGGCTTTTAGAGCCAAGAGCTGCTTTATCTAACATATTTCTGCTTTCAAATTCCCTCTGCTATACTTTCTTCTTTTCAAATCCCTTGTTTAGGCTTGGCCTGAAAATATTATTTCCAAATATTAACTTGTAATCCCTTGTTTCATATCTTCTTTGATTTTTTACAACAAAATATTTAAAACCTTAAATTTTTTTATAAGCATTACTGTCCAGAACAACTTATCCTATACTCATAAAAGCTCTAACTTTGAAAATATTCATTTGCTCACAGCTATGTCCCTGTTTCCACACAACGCCCAGCACATTTTCTTCACTTTCTGGGTACAGGGCTGGAGCAGAGTTCTCTCTCTCTTTTTTGTAGATAGGCATGGCTACATAACTGAATTCCAGACAATGGAATATGAAAGGAGTGATGTATACCACTTCCCAGCCTGCCCATAAATCTTTCCATATATCTTCCCTTCTTTGACTCACTCCAGATGAACCAAGCAACCTTGGAAGCCAGGTATTGCAAATGGTGTGAAAGCAGGATGTAAGGAAACTGGATCCATAAATCCAGGACTTTAGACAAAAGCCACCCAACCAGGACACCTTTCCTGGACTCTTACCTAAACAAGAAATAAGCTTTTATTGCATTAAGCCACAGAGACTTGGAGGCTGGGGGTTACATCTGCAACAGGTAGAGTTGCCTAAAATTATCATAACTAAGACAGTACTGCACAAATAAATTTCCAAAGAATAAATATAGTTTTAAACATACAAATAGTTATAGAGTAGCTTCCATGGGCTAGACACTGTTCTAGAAACCAGGGACACAGCAGCGAATAAGACAAATTCACTGTCCTCATTGAGCTTACAGTAGGGGAAGGGGTGTACAATATATACAATGTAATTTATAAAATTATACAAGGTTGCTTGGCAAAATAAGTGTTATGAAGAGGATCAAGAAGGGTAGTATGAGAGAGACTGACACAGATAAATAGTTTTGATTGGATGGTCAGAAAAAGATGTCTCTGAGAAAGTGGGATTTGAACTGAAACCTATAAATACAGAGCCAGAGTTTTCCAGTTGAAGAAGACAGCATATCCAGATGATATAGTTTGGCTGGGTCCCCACCCAAATCTCATCTTGAATTGTAGTTCCCAAAATCCTCATGTGTCA
The DNA here is from genome assembly GCF_037993035.2 of Macaca fascicularis. Classification (NCBI taxonomy): domain Eukaryota; kingdom Metazoa; phylum Chordata; class Mammalia; order Primates; family Cercopithecidae; genus Macaca; species Macaca fascicularis. The sequence goes on along the minus strand of NC_088384.1, from coordinate 110,357,355 downwards.
TGGGAGAGACCTGGTGGGAGGTAATTGAATCATGGGGGTGGTTTTTCCTATGCTATTCTTGAGAGGCCAAGTAAGATTTCATGAGATCTGAGGGTTTTATAAGGAGCTTCCCCCTTCAGTTGTCTCTCATTCTTCTCCTTCCTGCCGCCCTGTGAAGAAGGACATGTTTGCTTCCCCTTCTGCCATGATTGTAAGTTTCCTGAGGCCTCTCCAGCCATGCTGAACTGTGAGTCGATTACACCTCTTTCCTTTATAAATTACTCGGTCTCAGGTATGTCCTTATAGCAGTGTAAGAACGGAATAATACACCAGGTGCTCAACTCTGGGAGGTTTCTGACATTCAAGGCAAAGGGGAAGAAAGTGAGAAGGAAGTGGCAGGGAAAGAAGTGGGAAGATGTTAGATATAAGATCAGGAAGATAGGAAAAACCCGCATTGTAAAGTTTCTGTGGTCATGCTAAGAAGTTGGGATTTTATTCTAAACATGATAGCAAGACAAAATTTCCCATAAAAGAAGTATCTTGTGCTGAGACATTATGAAGAAATGTGAAAGATTTTAAATTAGGAACAAAATTAAGATTAATAGATTCCCTGTCTAGCTCATACATCAAGGTTATATCCATGTTTCATTGTCTTTGAGCCAAAAACTAAGAGGAATGGAAATGACTCTTGTCCACAGAAATGCCAATTATATTTGGTGGCATGCCATTGATTATTGTCCTGTGGATATTGACTAGTTTTGTATTTATTAAGGAAATTCATTTCAGCATTTGATGAGCTATATATGTGTCTGTTCTTTGGATTCTCCTTTGCACCAGTTGTGATATCTTATTGATTCCCTTATCAATTAATAAATGAAAGAAAATATTTGACACATCTTCCTTTTGTATTTGCATGGGGGTCAGGATTTTGCCTTTTTAAAACATCATCATTTAAAAACATAAACAATAGAATCATGTGCTACCAAACAAACATTCAAACTACCACCCAATTTCAACATCCAGTTGTTGCCATTAAGCAAATCGCCACAACAACCTAGCTAATCCTATAACCTAACACACCAACAACCCCCACAAGCAATCTCTAACCTGCTATTTGTTAAGGTGTGAACTAGAGAACAACTCTGCAACAGCTCCACATCCCTTTTACAGAAGATGCATTTTGCCTACCTACTTCTATTAATCATTTCTCACATCCGCACTTGTGATTACACATTCCAAACCTCTCCTTCTCTTTACTAAAGGCCCTTGGTGGAGTATGGAAAGTGCATAACTAGATCAAATGTGTGGAAGCTACAAGAAGGTAGCTTATGTATGGAGATGGGTCACATGAGATGTTGTTTACAAACATCTGGGCTTCCTCTTTTCAGTTTTTAAACTGGGGAAAAAATGATCAATAAAATATGCCAAGTACATTTTGATAACTTGATCCCACTTGTCTGCTCTATTAAAACATCTGCAAGATATAAATTACTCTGCTGAAAAAGGATTATTTCCAAGTTTTACTTTTATAGAGATGACTTCAGAAATACCTAGACATGCAGCAGATGTTGGTATAGCCTCTAGAACATTAAAATCCCCGTGGTAACTTTTTAGTGTGTTTTGCAACTACAAATTCACAGAATTAAAGACTGGAATGAGGGGTGCCAGGCACTTGGAGAAGAGGGAAGTGGGAAAGTTGGGCACGAACTTTCAGTTAATTAAGATGGGAAAGTTCTAGAGATATACTCTACAACACTGTCCCATAGCCAACAATAGTGTATTGTAAACTTAAAAATTCCCTAAGCAGGTAGATCTCATGTTAAATGTTCTTGTCTCAATATTGAATAACATTTATTGCAATATTAAATAAACAAATCACCTGTCCTGTTAAATAATAACCCTGATTCTGCTTGTATTACTTTTAATCTTACAAAACATACAATGCTATTTTAAATATTAATGAAAACTGTAAGTGTATTATTTAAATTGAAATGTCAGGTGGATTTTTTTAATGATGGAAGCCCATATTTCAGCAGCACATATTCAACACTCCTTTCTTTGAGATTTTACATTTCAGGCTGAGTTAGATAACTTATGTCTTAAAAATGATAAAAGCAGTTGACATGTTGGACCAATGTATTAATAAGGACTTTTGAGGGCAAGTTACAGAAATATGGCTCAAAATGGGTTAAGTAAAAGCTGGACTATATTAGCTCATGCAGAAGGAAATCTGAGGCATGGTTGTATCCAGGAACATCAAGTGTCATCAACATCTAGGCTTTGTTTTGCTTGTGTTGGCTTCATTCTCAAAAAGTCCCTTTCTGTGTAGAAATAAGTCTGTCAATACACCAGGTTGATATCTCACCCAATAGTATAGCAACCCCACTACTAAGCATCGAATACTTAGTATTAGAACACAGTTATAAAATCCTCATAATTGAAGTACCTCTATCAGAAAAAGCAATGGTTTTATTACCAAACATTGTCTTGATTGTTAAATGAACACTTAGCAGGTTAACAGGCAAAAAAAAAAAATCTATAATATACATTTCCAAATAGAAGTCTCAATACAGAAAAAGCTTCTTTCAGAAAGTGAATAATTTCTGCTAAGGATCAGAGAGGACTTCTTTTTTCTTTAATTTCATTTCACTTAACCTCCAGGCATTTGGCCACTTCTACACGATCAGTGCTTTTGTTTTTCTTCTACTTTTAGTTTCAAGTCACTGAGCCAAAGCCCATGATAAATGACTATTCCATGACTTCCTGACTTCAATTTTTGGTAGATAAACAATTCCAGGATTTATGGTTAATATACCTAAAATATTATAGAAAAGCACAACAATGTGAGGAGGGGCGATGAGTTCTGACAATAAAAGAGGTAAAACCATTTGGCAAGCTGACTGGGTCTTGGCTGGGAGACATTTGGCTCTGAGCTGGAGTCATAACTGTGAGGCTAAATCAGGGCAATTATAGTGATGCATTTATAATAGCAAAGTCGGTTTCAACTCACAGAACAAAATCTGGGAAAACACACATTGTCCCTGACAACAACCATTTAGAGTTTTCACTCCTACTGGGTACCAATGTAAATATGTATAGATATATTTGTGTGTATGTATACACACATACATACATATTTGTCCTATATCTCCATCAATTCCATTTTCTCTTTGCAGAGGTAAAAAATGGCAGGTTGGAAACAGAAACAGAATGGGAGAGGATCTATACGACTGTGTAACTGTTTATTCTCTGAGCTTTGACCACATCTCCCAAATCTGATTAGATTTGCTTCTTATTGACATCCAAACAAAATGTACTCTTATTTGAGTGTATATAAAGCGAGAAGAAGAGGAAGGAGAGAGAATGCAAGGATGGGAAAGTGTCAACAGAATTGTTTGCACTTCTCGAAAGTGAGGAGTGAAACTGAAGCTCCCAAAGCAGCACTGAGTGGGTGATACTCCTGACATTTTTTGAGCACTTGTTCTACCTGGCTTTGCAAATGTGGTTTCTCTGGATCCTCGTGGAAAGCTGTAACAGACATAGATGGTGCTGTGGCCTCTGAGTTCATCTGCAGCTACGGAGGCCAGCTTTGTTCAGTCTCAGGCTCACCTCAAGCACCCCAGTTTCTGCTTCTGCCTCCTGAGAACAGGCTCACCTGGGACAAGCCATTGTGAAGGAATTAATACTGTTGAGGACACCCCTCAACCGATGGGGGACCTGCCTCCCATCCTTCTAATGAACAATTCTGGGAGGCATTCCCTATGTTTCTTAGTAGGTTCTTGATCAAAATGCTTATGACTTTTCTCAGTCCTTTGTTTACTCTTCCCACTACTTCATTCTCAATACCAAGCATCCTCCATCCCTCCCTGCCCCCATAAACTACCTTCACCCAAATCCCTGTCTCAGAATTTGCTTTCGGGGAAATCCAAGCTAAGGCATAAGCTTATTATATTTCCCACTTGAGAGATGAGGAAACTGAGGCTCAGAGAAATTTGACACAATGCTATAAAGCTGGTAGGGAACAGAACCAGGATTTGAGCCTAGACTTGGAAGCATCAAAATGTGTGTGTTTATCATTACAGAATGCTACCTCCTGGAACAGAGTAACCCTTGGTTTCACCTCTCCCTCTTTCTCTAATGAGTCATCAAAAACACATAATTCATCAGGCCCATGTGTTATAACCTTCCTCTGTGTGTCTTTGAAGAGCTTCATGAGAACTTGTTTGCCTCATTGGAAAAATCCAGCTCAATGCTAAGTTGTATAGAGCTAATGATGCTGGGAAATTCAGATCCATTCAGCCAGTCAACCAGTATTTAGAGAGGGTTTACAATGTGTTATGTGCTCCAATACTAATTGCTACGGGTAAATTAATGAAAAGGAGACCCACTTCTCAAGGAGATTGCAATAGAACCAATACTTACAAATTCATAGTACTGAGTGGTGAGGCTGGTTGATGCCTGGGCACACAACTCATCCAGCTAGAGATACATCTGTGGGTTAGGTGAGGAGAGGGAGTCAGAATTTCCAGAGAAATACTTGAAAAACTTTTATGTGCATCCAAATCACCTGGAGATCATATTAAAATGCAGATTCTCATTCAGGAAGCCTGAGACAGCACCTGCATTTTAACCAGCTCCCTGCTGCTGCTGCTGCTGCTGCTGTTGCTGCTGCTGAGCCTGTGCCACATTCTGAACAGCGAGGCTTTGGAGTGCCTCTGGCCTGTGTCTTTCACAGCTTAATTACATTTTCCCAAGGGGACATAGTTAATCTTGGTTTTTAGGAAGAGCCACCCTCTTATCAAACACATTGGGTAGAATGAGATTAAAACTTACAAGAATTTAATTCAAGTAGCTCATGATTGGGTATTAACTCAGAAATAAATTTATAGGGAAGACAGTAAAAAATCTAAATGTAATGCTCCCACTAAGCACTTCTTTGCAAGATAGCAACTTATGCAATGGAGGGGCATGACTGTGCTTATTCTTGTAGTGGTGTTTCAAATTGCTTTGCAAGTGGCTAGTTTCTCAGCGTAGTCACCAGGATGCAGGTTCCGTGAATCCAGAGGCCATGTGTATTTTGTTCCCTCCTTGATGTCAAACAGCTGCTGCTCCATAAATATCGATAATTAATAATGATAGCACTTATTTTTCAGTGCTTACTAGGTACTGGTACTTAACACATAGTATGTCTTTTAATCCACACAACAACTCAAATAGTTAGATACTGTTACGAGAAAGGGGTCCCAATCCAGGCCCCCAAGAGAGGGTTCTTGAACCTCAAGCAAGAAAGAATTCAGGGCAAATCCATAGAGTAAAGTGAAAGCAAGTTTATTACGAAAGTCAAGGAATAAAGAATGGCTACATAGGCTGCTTGACTGAGTGTACTTGTAGTCACTTCTTGGTTATTTGCTAAACAAGGGGTGGATTATTCTTAAGTTTTCCAGGAAAGGGGTATGGATTTCCCCCAGAACTGAGACTTCCTTTTCTTTTTCGACCATATAGAGTAATTTCTGGACATTGCTATGGCATTTGTAAACTGTCTTGGCGCTGGTAGGCGTGTCTTTTAGCATCCTAAGGCATTATAATTAGCATATAATGAGCAGTGAGGGTGACCAGAGGTCACTTTCATCGCTATCTTGGTTTCGGTGGGTTTTGGCCTGCCTCTTTACCACATCCTGTTTTATCAGCAGGGTCTTTATGACCTGTATCGTGTGCCAACCTCCTACCTCCTCCTGTGACTGAAACGCCTAACCTCCTGGGAATACAGCCCCAGTAAGTCTCAGCCTTATTTTATGCAGCTCCCTATTCAAGATGGAGTAGCTCTGGTTCAAATACCTCTGACAATACTACAATTATTCTCATTCTACAAAACAAGGCTGTGAACAAAGGTTCAGATTTAGGTAGACCGGAGCAAAGTAACTAAGTCCCTTCAAGTAAGTGGCAGAGCCAGGCAACTGACTTTGACCCCAGGCAACTAGACTTGAGAGTATATGCTAGTATTCAAGGATAACTTTTATAAGAGGACATAATCATGACACACAAATAAAAGATAAAATGTCAAAAAAATTATTTAACTTATTACCTAATGAGAGAAAGACTAGTTTTGACATGGTTCAGAAAGAATCTCTATAGTCAAATAAGGAAAGCAGCAGTGAATTTACAAATGATTGCAGAACTAGCGAAAGCAGTCAATATCCACAGAGCAATAATCAATTCCATTTTTCCAAACTCAATTTGCTGTTCTATGGACAGGAATTATTTGCATTTCTATCAGCCTTCTTAAAGAGCTGTGAAATAGACTAGACCATGGCAAACAAAGGCAAAGCTAGCCTGGTTGGATAGTTAGGACACCCACTGAATTTCAGAGTTTGTCACAATGTTATTTATACTATTGATCATGTTGCTATATACTGTCTCTCTAAATAAGAAAAGTAAAAACAAGGAAGTGAATATTTAGAGGGAAGAGCTCAGTTATGGTGGAAACATCCTTGCTTTCTAACACTGTCTTTCTAGCACATAGTTAATGCAACGTGAGGTCTCAATAGGTCCTAGTTAATGTTGCTGTGTTAATTCAGAGACTGACTGACCAACACTCTGGGCTATAACTCTATGCCCCAGATTGGGGTAAAAAGGAAGTGTACTTTTGGTGATGGCGAAACTGCGTGTAATTGGCAATTTCATAAATATTTTTGGCCCAAATACTGATAGCAGCAAATTTCCAATTGACAATTCTTAGTGACATATTTTGCTCCGGACGAAACTCCCAAGTTTAACTTCTGCCTTTCAGTTTTTCCTTTTAACATCTTTAAATGAAAACAACTAGGCAATACCATTCAGGGTATAGGCATGGGCAACGACTTCATGTCTAAAACACCAAAAGCAATGGCAACAAAAGCCAAAATTGACAAATGGGATCTAATTAAACTAAAGAGCTTCTGCACAGCAAAAGAAACTACCATCAGAGTGAACAGGCAACCTACAGAATGGGAGAAAATTTTTGGAATCTACTCACCTCACAAAGGGCCAATATCCAGAACCTACAAAGAACTCAAACAAATTTACAAGAAAAAAACAACCCCGTCAAAAAGTGGGCAAAGGATATGAACAGACGCTTCTCAAAAGAAGACATTTATGCAGGCAACAGACACATGAAAAAAAGCTCATCATCACTCACCATCAGAGAAATGCAAACCAAAACCACAATGAGATACCATCTCATACCAGTTAGAATGGCGATCATTAAAAAGTCAGGAAACAACAGGTGCTGGAGAGGATGTGGAGAAATAGAACACTTTTACACTATTGATGGGACTGTAAACTAGTTCAACCATTGTGGAAGATGGTGTGGTGATTCCTCAAGGATCTAGAACTAGAAATACCATTTGACCCAGCCATCCCATTACTGAGTATATACCCAAAGGATTATAAATCATGCTGCTATAAAGACACATGCACACGTATGTTTACTGCGGCACTGTTCACAATAGCAAAGACTTGGAACCAACCCAAATGTCCATCAATGACAGACTGGATTAAGAAAATGTGGCATATATACACCATGGAATACTACGCAGCCATAAAAAAGGATGAGTTCGTGTCCTTTGTAGGCACATGGATGCAGCTGGAAACCATTATTCTCAGCAAACTATCACAAAAACAGAAAACCAAACACTGCATGTTCTCACTCATAGGTGGGAACTGAACAATGAGAACACCTGGACACAGAAAAGGGAACATCAAACACCGGGGGCCTGTCGTGGGGTGGGGGGGAGGGGGGAGGGATAGCATTAGGAGATATATCTAATGTAAATGACGAGTTAATGGGTGTAGCACACCAACATGGCACATGTATACATATGTAACAAACCTGCACGTTGTGCACATGTACCCTAGAACTTAAAGTATAATAAAAAATAAATAAATAAAAATAAAATAAAATAAAAAAAGAAAACAACTTGGCACAGAATACCAATGAAGTTCAGAGTTTGACATTGCCCCAATGGACAATCAGCTGCATTACCATTTGGGCAAGAGATCTTCAGGGTTGAGGGGCCACAGTATAACGATGTACCTTAAAATGCTTTTGTTTCCTTGGTCCATCCTGAAGACATGAGCAATCTGAGCTATTAGAAGCAGCACTCCCTTCCCCCTTCCCCAAGGCCCCACAGAAAATAGCTGTCTTTGCATTCACACAAGCAAACGTGGCTCATAGTAGTCAGGTGTTCCTAGGCCATTGATCTCCCAAAACTGTAACAGAAAAATCCAGAAGGTTCTGAACCTACCCAGCCACTGCTTAATAGTGTTTCCCTTTAAATATCTCATCACTGGACACCGCCATTAGATTTTTGTAATTAGTATTTTCAAATGCCTAACTAGGTGACAAATTACCCAGCTCAAGCACTCTTTACTTACAACCATATTAACTACTTAACTACAAACAGATGCAGCAGAACTCAATGGGGACAGCTAAATACTGTCGCCATAGTTGAATGCCCCAACTATAATGAATTCACTTCAATATTTACTCTGGGAGCAAGAAACCTTCAACACAAATATTAGTTTATACTGTCTTAGAACTTACAAAATATAACAATTCGATCACCAAAGCATATGACAAAAATGTGTACCTTGAAAGGTAAATGATAAAGGGGAAAATATTTGGAAATTCTAGCTTGGGCTAAGGAAACAGAATCATAGGCTAACAGAGGTCTTCTAGTCTGATTGTTATTTTGATGTATAAATTCCTTCTGCAGCTCTTTCCTAGGTTGGTGTTTAGGGAATTGGGCATAGGAAGTGAATAGTTGTCCTGCGTTGTATGAATGAGTGTATCAGAAGTGTGAAGGGAGAATGCTCTGCTCTTCGGCTTGGTAAAGCTTAATATGCTTTGTGATGCGTAGTTAGATAGTCTGCTCCACTGCTCAGCCTCCCAGAGCCTTTAAAATGCTTCGATTATGTGACTCTCAAAGAAAGACCAAAATATGATGTATTTCCCCAACTAGTTAGCCAAGAAAACCTTTGATTGGAGCCACCCATTTGCTTCTACTAGAACTAGCGCTGTTTGGAACACATTTGGGGAAATGATCCCTAAGTATGCCCAATAAGAAGAAACAAGTGAGGCTTATTTAAAAAATGTTATATGACTGAATGTCATAGAAATCTACAAAGTGCCCTTCAAAATGGACCTGCCGACTTATATTCCCACCACCAGAATATCTGTTTCCCAAACCCTGGTCAACACAGCAATTGTGTATCTTCCAAGACAGTAAACTGGACACCGTGAGAATTCAACCCACCATTTCTGCATCTCCTTCATTTTTCTCAGCTCATCAGGCAAATCTATTTTTCACTGGAATAAACATGACAATTAAAAATTAACCTAGCCACCTGGTGAGCTGCTGCTCATGTGTCTTTCTGACAAGAACAGACTAGCAGAACTCATCTGGGAAGTAAGAGTATAGTTTATTACAAATGGTAAATTGCACTTAACTGGCTATGTAGAGAATGGAGAATTTATTCCCTGTTCCATGATGGGGACATCTAAGTAGAACTCTAATTTGGCTTTCAAACAAATCTAACCATACCAAATTATGACCAAAGAATCATAAAAGTTAGGTGCTATTTCATATTTAGTTTCTACCAGTTTATATTATACAACAGAATAACATACAATGTGGCAGATTATAAAACACCACACATTTCTTTGCAGTTCTTTCATTGAGATATGGAGCCTATTTCTCTGCAAAAATATGAACCAGCCCAAATACCCAGCTATCTATGAGTGGATAAAGAAAATGTGAGATAGATAGATATAGATAGATATATATACACACACACAGATACACACACACACACACACACACACACACACCATAGAATACTACTTAGCCATAAAAAGAAGTGAAATAATGGCATTTTCAGCAACCTGGATGGAGCTGGGGACCATTATTCTAAGTGAAGCAACTCATGAATGGAAAACCAAACATTATATGTTCTCACTCCTAAGTGGGAGCTAAGCTATGAGGATGCAAAGGCATAAGAATGATAAAATGAACTTTGGGCACTCAGGAGAAATGGTGGGAGGGGATGAGGGATAAAAGACTACACACTGGGTAAAGTATACACTGCTCAGGTGATGTGTGCACCAACATCTCAGAAATCACCACTAAAGAAGTTATTCATGTAACCAAACACCACCTGCTCCCCAAAAACCTATTGAAGTAAAATGTTTTAAGAAGTTATGGCAAAAATGCAAATGTGGAAATGCCTATCAGTAAACAAGGCAAGTAAATTAGAGTGTAATTGTTAAACATTCATATATCGCACGAAGAAATGACTTTGATATACAAATTAAAGGACTCATTTGAAGCCTAAAAAAAAAAAAAGAAAAAAAAAAAAAAAACAGAGATGTGGCGTCTATTCTCCATTCTCTTGAACCAAGAGAATATGACAATCTAACTTCGAGCCTAGGCCCCGGAGAAGTCCCACGGGTTCTGGTGTCAGCTTTCCAGTGCTGTTGCTATGTGAACATGTGCAAGAGAAACTCTAGTAGAGACAATATAGATGAGAATGGAGAAGCCCCAGTCAACTGCCAGACATGAATGAGGTCATGTGGGAGCAGGCAGACCCAGCTGACCTGCTAACAGAATGGAAATGCCTGAGTCAAGCCAACACTGTGTGGAACAGAGAACCATTCCAGCTAAGCCCAGCCCTAGTTGTTAGCCCACTGAAGAGTGAGTAGCAAAAAAGCTGTTTTAAGCCAAAAGATTTGGGGCAGGTTTGTTTATGCAGCAAAAGATACTGGATAACAAGTATATTTTAAATAAATTTTCATATTATCCCACTACAAGTTCTCCCGTCTGAAGTTTAAAATACTAGCTTAAGGCCCCGCGCGGTGGCTCAAGCCTGTAATCCCAGCACTTTGGGAGGCCGACATAGGCAGATCACGAGGTCAGGAGATCGAGACCATCCTGGCTAACATGGTGAAACCCCGTCTCTACTAAAAAAAAATACAAAAAAAATAGCCAGGCGAGGTGGCAGGCGCCTGTAGTTCCAGCTACGTGGGAAGCTGAAGCAGGAGAATGGTGTCAACCTGGGAGGCGGAACTTGCAGTGAGCCGAGATCTGGCCACTGTACTCCAGTCTAGGTGACAGAGCAAGACTCCGTCTCAAAAAAAAACAAAAAATACTAGCTTATTACTACAGAAATGTTTCTAAATTACAAATTCAGTAGTCAAATAATCATTGTGAATTTTGATTTTACCACTGATTGTTACCAATTATTTGTAAAAGAAGGCTTGATTCAATAGAAGTATAAGCCATTTAGTCATGTCCACCTTAATGAAATACATCAACATTTTCCCATAAGTTTCAACTAGGGCAATCCACATAGAATTTTCATTTACTTCCTGTGACAGTAAGAACAGTTCCCTATCCCAAAACGGGGATTTTTCTATTCACTACTGTAACCCCAGCAACCTAGAATAGTGCCTGGCACATAATAAACACACTATAAGTATTTATGGAATAAATGTGACAGGTTCTCTAATATTTGAATAAATGACACGATATTATCATCATGTTCACAGAAAAGCCAGTATTTTCTTGGGTCTAAAGTAAATGATAAATTGATATTCAATCTGTAAAAGCAAATTCATTAGTTTCACGCGAGAGCGATTATAAGTTCTTCCACAGGTAGTTATGCAGCTAATAACCTGAGGAGTTAAGTGTAATTAAGGCATATCACTCTTGGGGGAAAAAAAAACTAGTATCTTTTCCTGTCTCTGCATTTATGTTCTATTCATTAAAACCTTATAGTCCATTAGTCCATTAATAACCACAGAATATAAAAACAATGATGTATAGGTGATTCAGTACTCCATTTCACTCTTTTGGTGAAAGCAATTAGTCACTGAAGTGACAAAAATATTCAGCAACTGTCAGAGCAGAATGCTTGTCAAAAAAAAAAAAGTTTAAAAGTAGACAGTACTAGTTGTTGCATTCTGGAGAATATTAACACAGAAAGTAGGCCCCTGTATGTTGCATTCTGGAAAATACTAACACAGAATCAAAAGATGTGATCAAGAACTAAAACAGAGTCATATTTAGGTTTTATCATCTGTTTTTATTGTTGTTGTTTTAGTACACACAAAGCCACAATAACTATTCTAGGCTACATACATTTTTGCATTATTTGGGGGATATTTTATGGGATAATCGCTAGGGATGCAAATATTTGACATTTTTAGTTTTTAGTTCAGCTACTGCCAGTTGCCATCTCTGAAGGATGTATTAACTTGCTCTGTGCTATAGAATATCACATAGTCATTAAAAAGATTGACAGTTTATGCAAAGACAATTGAAAAAGGAATCTGTAAAACCCTATGAATAGTATGTAACAATGCTTATAAGAAATTAAAAGTCAATAATTGTATCTAGAAAAGAAGAAAAAAAGACGTATGTGCCAAACTATTGATAATTATTTTATTTGGAAGTTATTTACGAGGGACTAACACATTCCACACTGTGCTTTTTAACCACATTTGAATTTTACATTACATATTTGTATTTCTGTTTCAATGGTTTTATTTTTCTTTCGATATTTTTCATCTTTAAAATATCTGACTCTTCTTAATAACCCACTTGTTTTAGTTACAATGCTTTTGCCAAACAGCAAATACCCAACCGTTTCCTAAGTAACCGTTTCCTAAATACCCAACCAACTTTCCATTCCTCCTCTCCATCTATCATCTATTTGAACAACAAGTTTGTAGCTAGGTAGTTGTAGTGTTTGTTTGTGAGAGAAGGTGAACCAAAAAAGATCTTCAAGCTCCCAGAATCTCTCCTTTTCTCCTCTGCCATCTTGAGCATTTTGGATTTTCAGCCTTGCATTTGTTTCTTTATACACACAAGAGGCTGCCTCAACTCTAGGCTTCAAAAACTCCTGTGACCAAGTTCCAAGTGGGGTGTAAAAGAGGACAACAATTCAACTCTCCTCACATTTCTTTTTTCTTTATTTCGGGAACTTCTCTTTTTTTCAAAAGCTCCTTACCTTTCATGCCCAGGCTTGTGTTATATGACATCTCAACCAACCACAAACAAAAGGGCATAGGATTTCCAAGGCTTAATTCACTCCCCAATACTAGGCCCAGAAAAAAAAAAAAAAAAAAAAAATGGAGCTGTATTAGCAATGAGAAAGGAAAAGGGGTGGGTGGGCAGTGGACCAATGCCTGCCACACCGTTCTCATTTCAAGAAAGTGATTCACTCCTTTATTCCTGTGATGGTTGTAAACATGTTTCCGGAGTCATTATTTCCACTTCCTCACTTGTGAGTTCTACCGTTTTATGGAACTGCTGACTATCATTCCTGGAGGTGTATTTTCTCATGTTCGTTGTAACTTTTATTTGGAACTTTTCTCCCTGACCTACTCATTCGCTCCGAGAGCGTAACTTCTTTTTCATCCTTTTGGTTGTCCTGTTAGCTGCCTTCATCACTGTCTCTAGAGTAAATGTTGTTCTGCGGCTCTCCAGCAGCCATTTACTTTTCTTAGAAGACAGTCCACCCTACGTGGGATTCTGTCCTTTACCCTACGTGGATGTTAGGCCGAAGCCCAGGTGCTTTCTATTGTGTGAGGCTTGCTCCTGAAAGAGCAGTCTCAGGGACGGGGGAAGGTGAAGGTTAGAGCGCAATGGGTTACGAATGAGTAGAAGGCAAGAATGGAAAAGTAAATGTGGTCGTTGGCACTTTGCTCAGTGGCTGGCAACTAGGAAAGCCTTTAGAAATGATAACTTTAATTGTGATGATGTGATGACGGCATGTAAATGTGGTTCCACATTTAAATATTTAAAACCAGGCCGGGCGTGGTGGCTCACACCTGTAATCCCAGCACTTTGGGAGGCCAAGACGGGCGGATCACGAGATCAGGAGATCGAGACCATCCTGGCTAACATGGTGAAACTCCGTCTCTACTAAAAAATACAAAAAATTAGCCGGGTGTGGTGGCGGACACCTGTAGTCCCTGCTACTCGGGAGGCTGAGGCAGGAGAATGGCATGAACCTGGGAGGCACAGCTTGCAGTGAGCCGAGATCGTGCCATGGCACTCCAGCCTGGGCAACAGAGTGAGACTCTATCTCAAAAAAAAAAAAAAATTTAAAACCATATTTAAATATGTACATACTTGTTAATGGGTACAAAAGTACAGTTAGAAGGAATAAGTTTGTGTATTTGATGATACAGTAGGAAAATTACAGTTAATAATATATAGTATTGATACAATAATATATATTATTATATCATACTGTATTATAGTTAATAATTTATTGTATATTTCAAAATAGCTAGAGGAGACAAATTATAATGTTCCTTCCCAAGATAGACTGGGTGAAGTGGTTCACGCCTATAATCCCAGCATTTTAGGAAGCTGAGGTGGGAGGATTGCTCGAGTCCAGGAGTTCAAGACCAGCCTGGGCAACATAGCAAGACCCTGTCTCAACAAAAACTAAAAAAAAGTAGGTATAGTGGCACACATCTGTAGTCCCAGCTACTTGGGAGGCTGAGGCAGGAGGATCACCTGAGCCCAGGAGGTGAAGGCTATAGTAAGATATGCACTCCAGCCTGGGTGACAAAGGGAAACCCTGTCTCAAAACAAACAAACAAACAAAAAAAGATAAATCTGTGAGGTGATGGATATCCCAATTCCTCTGATTTGACAATTACACATTGTATACATGAATCAAAATATCACGTGTACGTCAAAAATATGTACTACGATCAATATAAAAATACAACCCATATTGATATATTTAAATATTTAAACTCTAGCACCTGAAAATTCCTTTTGTTGTAATGAAATTAGCTTGACATTAAGAAAAATGATGTGAAGTCTTATGAGAAGTAGAGCAGTGCTTCTCAAACACCTTTCTGTCACGGCACACACAGACAGCGATCGTCTTTGTGAGACCCACCGGGGTTAATGGAGGGGATTCTGAACTCTAAACCCCGAGGCTGCTGTACCTGGAGTCATTCAGTGTAGGGCTCCCAGGCATCCCAAAGCTTCCCCAGCCATCGCAAAAGGATGAGTTCGTGTCCTTTGTAGGGACATGGATGCAGCTGGAAACCATCATTCTCAGCAAACTATCGCTAGAACAGAAAACCAAATACCGCATGTTCTCACTCATAGGCGGGAATTGAACAATGAGATCACTTGGACACAGGAAGGGGAACATCACACACCGGGTCCTATTGTGGGGATGGGGGAGGGGGGAGGGATAGCATTAGGAGATATATCTAATGTAAATAACGAGTTAATGGGTGCAGCACACCAACATGGCACATGTATAAATATGTAACAAACCTGCACGTTGTGCACATGTACCCTAGAACTTAAAGTATAATAATAACAATTAAAAAAACGGCGTCCCCATTCCACAGGACACCAGCCAGAAAGTTCTGAGATGTGAGGTTTGAGTCCTATCTCCCTCTGTTCCGTGCTCTGAGCAGCTTCGCCTCTCTGAGCCTCAGTTTCCTCATCTGTATAATGGAAACCATAGTGAAACATACTCCAGCAGGGTTTTGAAAAGGTTAAATAATAAAATAACTAAGATGTGTTAGATAAATAATCAGTACTCTGCATTTTTGTTATATCCTGGAAATTTCTGATCAAGATGGCTCTGTATTGCATGAAACAAGGACTCTCTGAAGGCTAAAAAAGGATTCTTGGCATCCTAGCCATCTGAAACCTCAGTCCTAACCTTTCGTACTCAATGCTCTATAGCTCAGCAGCATTTTATTTCTCTTCATAGATAAGACAACAGCACTTATCTGCCAGAGGCAATCATTTTAGCTACGACTTCAGACCCTTATGGCAATACAAATGAGATCTTCTTGGTAGATTTCAGTAAACACATAACTGTTGTATTTGTCCAGGGTCATACTTCAGCCCTGGCTTTTTTCTGCAAGCTGCTCTTGCCTCTTTCTGAAGCTATTTTTTTCTTGAAACTATCTGTATGATTGTATGAGGAACAGCAGTGTCACCACAGCCCACCTTCTGGTCCATTGGTCCAGGGTGAGCTCCTGGTTCAGACTGGACCAATAAGGAACCTTCTTTGGGAAACTGAGAACTAGACTGAGAAAGAGAAGCTGGACACACATTTCAGAAAAGAAGCTGTAAATTGGGGGAGAGCTCCCAGAGCCCATGCAGAAAAGGCCCAGCGATGCCAGCAAAGGGGAGACCAACAGAAGACACAAGTGAATGGGCCAGATTTACAGAGAGGAGCAGGAAAAAAGAAGATAATAATGGTTATGGTGTATGAGTTTCTGATTCCAGTTATCCCTGAGGCCTAGCCACATCCCTCTCCTGAGATTGTGTGGGATATCTCAGAATCCTTGTAATAAATGCTTCTTTTTGCCCAAGCTTATTTGTGATAGCTTTCTGTCATTTATAACCAAAGGAGACATGCAAGCTGTTGGAAATCTCAGGCCTATTATTTCCCATTAAATACATCTGTACGTCAGCGGCATTCCATTTCTCTTTATAGAGAAGCAGCAGCCGCCATCTGCTAGAGGCGATATATTTTAGGCAGGACTTCAGAACTTCACAGCAGCACAAATTAATTCTTCTTGGAAGATATATTCAGTGTGAGAGAGAGAATTAAAACTATCTTGGTGCCTTCCTAAAAAATCAACTGTCATACAACCTGCTACTCTCCAAAACACGTGCTGGGTGCTGGTATTTACATGCTTGAGTTTAGTAAGTGGGAAATGTGGAGACAGAATAGATCATGTTACTGTGTGCATGTGTGCATGTGTGTACGTGTTTGTGTATGTGTATGTGTTAAGGGTGAAGGAAGAGGTGGTGGGTTCAATGCAAGCCCCAGCTCATTGATTGTACAGATGAGGATACCAAGGTCAGGGATGAAATAACTCCAAGGAAAATCCAGAGTAAACAGAGGTAAAGAGGATGAATTTCACCCACTCATTCAAGAAATATTTATTGGGAGTCTTTCCATCTCTGGGACTGCGCTCTGTCTCAGGCACATTTATATCCTTTTGTGCAACAAATATTTGTTGACCCCTTTTGGTATAAAAATTTCATGTGAGTTTTTTGGAAGATGAAAACATTGGAAGATAGAACCTCAAGGATACGATAAAGAGGGAGAGGAAGACAACGATTCACGAATTATAGCTAGAGTTACCATATGCAAAGTACATAGCAAAATAGCACACCCATCTTGATGAAATGCCATAGCAAGTAACTGAAAGCTCCCAGATGTGAAGCCCCTGCCCCAGCTGCTTTGCTGCCATAGTGGGAGGTGGGGTAGCATGACAAGCCAAGAATGTCGGTTGTTATTTACTGTTATTTACAATTACTGACAGTTATTTACAGCTACTATGGTTACTTGCAGTTGTTTACTGGCTTTGTGCTTTTGGCCTAGTTACTTGCCTTCTGTGTGCCTCTGTTTCTTTATGTATAAAATAAAAAGAAGAGAGCAACAGAGTTGACCTCATGTGAAAATTAAATGAGTTCCTTCATAAAAAGCAATTAAAATGTTGCCTAGGGCCAGGTGCGGTGGCTCACTCCTATAATCCCAGCACTATGGGAGGCCGAGGCAGGTGGATCACCTGAGGCCAGGAGTTTGAGACCAGCCTGGCCAACATGGTGAAACCCCGTCTCTACTAAAAATACAAAAGTTAGCCGAGCATGGTGGCGGGTGCCTGTAATCCCAGCTACTTGGGAGGCTGAGGCAGGAGAATCACCTGAACTTGGGAGGTGGAGGTTGCAGTGAACCGAGATCATGCCACTGCACTCCAGCCTGGGAGACAAAAGTGAAAGTCCATCTCAAAAAAACTAACAAACAAAAAATGCCTAGAATATTCCCAGCACTTGCATAATAAATGTTAATTTTGTTGTTGTTGTTGTTGTTGTTGTTGTTACAAGGACAGAAATTCAGTGCCAGGCATTATGCCAGTTACTTCAGACATACCATCTCATTTCATCTTAACAATCCTGGGGAATGGTATCATAATCCCTACTCAGAGACACTGGCTTGTCTGACAGCATGTAACTGCTACCTGCAACGTCCAAAGCAGAGATACAAATCCAGATCAGTCTAAACACAAAGAATGTACTTCTCCCATGCAAATACATTACTCAGAGATGCAATTAATACCGCAAAACAACAGACAGGAAACATGACATCAGTTGTTTTAGAACCTAAGTGGATACCTACATCACCCGGGATACTTAATTTACAGATTCTTAATCCCCACTCAGACACCTAAGTTGGCAAATATTGAGTGAGCTGTAGAAATCTACAATTTTAACAAAAATCCCAGAGCTTTTGTTGAAGGGGGTTTGCAGTTTGATCGGCCCAGATTCAAACCTGAGGTTCAGAAGTTAACCTGTTCCTTCAGGACTTTACAGAGATAGCAGTACCAAATTCCAGTCTGAAGTGTGGGAATGACCCTGACCTAGATAATGGGTAGATGAGATATTTCAGGCAGGCCCAATCGCCTGAATACAGGTGTGAGATAGAAGTGCATCCAGTGGACGGGTGGACTACATTGACTGCAGTAGTAAGAAGTAGTGGGAAGTAAAGCTGGAAAAGGGAATGGGGGAGTTGTGGGGAGGTCTCAAGCCATCATGAGGTACATCTGGTGTGACAATTATGCCCAGCCTGCAGACAGCCATTTCCATACGTGGTGCCTGCATCATTTATTATCGTGATAATGCATTAACTTCCTAAATGGTTTTCCCACTTTGCCTTTTGGTCTTCTACATCCATTCCCCAAACAGTAGCACCAAGGTCAATTTAAATAATATAGATCAAATTATATCCCTCTCCTTCATAATAGCTTCCTATTGCCCTAAAGATGAAATCCAAATTCTTCACCATAGTCTACATAGCCTGACTCCCGCTCCCTGACCACCCTCATCTTCCAATACCTGCCCCTGTTCAATGGATTTCAGTTTTCAGCCTAATCTTTCTCTTCTTTAAACCTTAATCCTGTCCCCAGCTCAGGGCCTTTTCCCCAGCTAATCCTTCACCTGCCCATCTCTCTATTCAGCTCTGTCACTGGGATCCCGTACAAATGTCACCTCTCAGAGTCAGTATTGATCACTCAATTTCAGGTTTAGCCATATATCTCCCATATCTTCTTGATCGCATCACCTAATTTTTTTTCCTTCATAACTTTTTTTTTGAGGCAGAGTCTCACTCTGTCGCCCAGGCTGGATTGCAGTGGCGCGATCTCAGCTTACAGCCACCTGGGTCCAAGCGATTCTCCTGCCTCGGCCTCCCAAGTAGCTGGAATTACAGGCTTGCACCACCATGCCTGGCTAATTTTTGTATTTTTAGTAGAGACAGGGTTTCGCCATGTTGGCCAGGCTAGTCTTGAACTCCTGACCTCAGGTGATCTGCCTGCCTCAGCCTCCCAAAGTGCTGGGATTACAGGCATGAGCCACTGTGCCCAGCTTCCTTCATAACATTGATCACTATTCATATTTACCTGTTTATTTTACAGTCTGGCCCCCAACACCAATAGCACCATGTGAGGAGTGACCTTGAATATTCTACTCACTGCTTGCTATGGTCTAAATATTTATCATTAACCCTGCCACCCCCGCCAAAATTCATGTTGTAAAATGTTAACTCCCAGGGTGATGATATTAGGAGTGAGGTCATTGGGAGTTGATTCGGTCATGAGGGTAGATCCCTTAGGAATGGAATTAGTATCCTTATTTTTAAAAGACCTTAGAGAGACCTTTTTCTCCTTCCACCATGAGAGGACACATGGAAGACAGTATCTGTGAACAAGGAAATGGGTCCTCACCAGACACCAGGTTTGCTTAGCACCTCGATGTAGATGTCTCAGCCTCCAGAATGAGAAATACATTTCTGTTGCTTATAAGCCACCTAATTTATGCTATTTTGTTATAATAGCCTAAATGGACTAAGATCTTATTCTATCCCTAGAACCTAGAGCAATGCCTAAAACCTTGCAAAGGCTAAATCAATATCTGTGGCATCAATGGGTGATGATGGAGCCGGCAAATACTCTGAAGAAGCTGTAGAAGTTGTGAGTTTAAAAACAGCAACTTTAGTATCTCCTAGCTGCTGCTGTAACTATGATGGTCTCTCTATTAGGATCCTTTAAAAAAAAAAAAATCAAAGAAACTGTTTTTGTTATGTTAATGGAATTTAATTAAACTAATGATGTCTGATTTCCAGCTATCTCAGGCCAGCCTACTAACCTCCTGGCAGTTCAAATTGCCTCTGAAGTATGAGAATGCATTTACAATTATTCTGACAAAAAGAGTTAATTAACAGAATACTTAATCACACATTTGAGCTTTAATATATCAGCAGTGGATGTCATTTTCGTTAATATGCTCCAATATTTATATTTCTTGAGACTGAAAGAATGTTGCTCATGGGGGTAGAGAGGAAGAGATCATTCTCTTGTTGAGCAATGTCCATAAGATTAAGTACTTAGACTGAAGTAAAAAATGAATGCGGCAACCTTTAAATCCTTTTCATATAGACAAATGAATGTATTTTTCATAATAACGTTGCCACCACTCAAGGCAGTATAGTGACTCACAGAGACTTTGCCTGTGAGTATCAGATTTACGAAGCAACGTGCCAAGCGGGGAGAGAAGCTGACACGTTGATTATCAAACTAAAATAATATCACTTGTACTGCATCATTTGTACACTGGCAGCCTACACATCTTTCCAAAAAGTATTTGGGATCAATGCATTATAAGCCTGAAAGGAACTGCTGTCAGTATACCAAGTCCCAGTCTCAACTGATTCTGGTTAGTAATGTGTAATGGAGGGTTTTCCAAATTCAAATGGAGAGAGGAAAATCTCACTTTCAATTCCAGCTGGAGGCACTGACAGTTAAATCTGTCATGAGCAGTGCAGCCTCATCCTCATTGCAAAATTTCATGTGCTTTATTGTATTTAAATCTTAATTGCGTATTTAATCATAGGAATTGCAAACTACTCATAGCAAAGCAGACAAGTGACTAGAGAACACTTGATGTGTCCATTAGGGACAAACAAGAATTCAGCACCTGTTTGGAAATGCAAAGAAGATGAAAACTTGGAACCAAACAAGAAAGAAAAAAAAAAAAGGAAGGCCAAAGCTATCCGAGTTCTACACGCACCCCACCCCCATCCCGCACTGTGATGATCACCATTTCTTCTGCGTTGCTTCTTATCAAGGGAATTCTAAAGCCACTTTATACTGAGGTTATGCAGATGAAATTAAATTCAGGTAAAAGTCATTTAGGCAGAAGGCCATTTGTTTCACCTGTCTTTTCCCAGCAGGCAAATTTACTAAAGTTTATAACCGCATAGAAAAAAGAATCAGGATTTTAATGACGTTTTTAAAAAAACAAACAAACAAACAGCCCTCAAACTGCAGGAATCTTATCTCTTAGCTCTCTAAACTTAATCTTTTTAAATGCCCGAAGTCTAGAGTAGACCTGAGCTGGGACGAAAACAGTCAAATATCCTAAATATAAAAATGTCCTCTAAACCACAATTAAGTCAAGACAATTTCATTTATCTGAGCTTATGTTTACTCATTTGTTCATTCAACAAACAATTATCAAATCCCTATTTGACAGGTACTGAAGATACAGCAGTTAACATCACAGGCCAAAATCTTTACCTTTATAAAACATGTATTTTAGAAGGAGGTAGACAATAAATATAATAAGTGAATTTAAAAAGTTAGAAAGTGCCAAGTGCTATAGAATAAGAAAGAGAGAAAGAAAGAGAAAAAGGAAGGAAGGAAGGGAGGAAGGAGGATATTAAGAAAGCAAGCATCTGGGTTCGGTGACTCATACATGTAATCCCAGCACTTTGGGAGGCCAAGGCAAGCGGATCGCGTTAGTCCAGGAGTTCAAGACCAGCCTGGGCCACATGGTAAAACCCCATCTCTACAAAACAATACAAAAAAAATTGGCCAAGTGTAGTGGGGCACACCTGTAGTCCCAACTACTTGGGAGGCTAAGGTGGGAGGATGTCTTGAGCCCGGGAAGTGGAGGATGCAGTGAGCTGAGATTATGCCACTGCACTCCAATCTGAACAGCGGAGCCAGACCTGCCCCTGCCCCCCAAAAAAGCAAGCCATATAAAAGGGCTGGGAATGTCAAGAGCAAAGATGGGGTGCAGTTTGTAATGGATAATAAGGTATCTATTGTCACATAACAAATTACACCAAACCTCAGCAGCTTAAAACAGGTACATATTACTCCTCATAGTTTCTGAGGGTTAGGAACTCAAGAGCAGCCTAACTGGGTAGTTCTAGCTCAGGATCTCTCACCAACTTGTGGTTAAGCTGTCATAGGGAACTGCAATTACTTCAAAGCACAAATGGGACCAGAAAAACTGCTCCAAACTCAGTCAAGTGGTTGGTAGGCCTGTTATTTGCCAGCTCCTGTCCAGAGACATTTGTTCCATAGGAGAAATTTTTGGTCTCTTTCATAATATCCTTTTTATTAGTTAATTCATGATGTAAAACTGGGCTTACCTCATGAACTAAGGTACGTATTTTTGAGAATGCTGACTGCTACATCGGGGCGTGGCCTAGGGACACAAAACAAGAGCAGCAAGTCTTGTTGGTGTGTAGTCACTATGTGCCTTGATGACTGAGTAGTCACTCTTGGCTGAACACTGTGCTAAGCCTTGTATTGGCGCTAGTCAACGTGATGAAGAAGCTTTCTAGGAGGAAACATCTTTGCATTTTATAGTCAGGAAAATAGACTTGGGGCTGTCAAGTTTTGCCTGAGGTTACATGGCTAATAAATGTCAGGGCTGGGACTCCCAACCCATACTAAAATATCTCCCCAAAATAAATGAACTACATCTAGTTTCCATGGGATGGGACTTCTTCTTCCTTAAGTCATTTGCCCCAACTAAGCCATTTAGCAAACTAATTATTGTTAGAAAAACAAACAAAATTTTCACAATTAATACTTTATTTATTTAGTTATAGACAGATAGATACATACACAATCTACATAACCATATATAGATACACACACACACACACACAGAGAGAGAGAGAAAGAGATAAGCAGCAAAGATTCAAGGGGATGAAACAAGATATTAGAATACCCTGCCAGTGTTAAAAATCCTGCAACAAGAATTTCCAATTAAAAAAGCTCAAGCTTAAAAGAAATTGAGCTCATAATTCATTGTGAAAGAAGAGATATGAAACCTTGTAGCATTTTTAAAGAACGCTTTTCTGGTGACAAGTACAATTTAAAGGATCTTATCAATGATAAATTATTCTTGTTGGTGATTAAACGTACCCTTCCAAACATTTCACTGGGGCATGGTACCCACATCAGGTAATGGATTTAGGACATTTACCTGGGTTCAATGTGGCAAAAAGGAAACATAAAATGGGCTTGACTATGGAGACACCTTCTTATTGGTATCCTTTATTGATACCTCTCCATAAATCACTCATAGCTCTGCTCGGTTCCACCCTGCTTGACTCATGAGAGAATCAATAACTTGTGGAGATAAATCACTTACTTAGCATGACTGCCATTGTACATTCCATTGTTACACAACAAAAGTGGCAGATAAATAACCAGGTTTAACTTCCTGAAGCAACTTTTCCTTCAAATCCTTTTTCACTAGTTACCAATTAAAAATACAATTTTGTCAGTTCAAAGATAGCAATAGCCTTGAATTCAGGGGAAGGCAATGCCACAATTGTGTCAATCCATAGACCACCGAAACATCTCCAGATATCAATTGTATAACAAACTCCAGACCTGATCCTGTAAGAGACACTGAGTGGTAAGAGACTAAATTAAGTTAGCACAGTGAAAAGAGAAAAAGCTCTGTCACTTGAAAGGTTGACTTCAATTCTAGTCCAGTCATTCAGCGACTGTATGTGGCTTTAGCAAATGACTATGGTTGTGCTTGCTTTGGTGTCTTCAGCTATAACATAGCAATAGTATAAGCTACCTTGCAGAATATTTATGGCGATTATAAACAGAGAAAGAGACAGAGCCTGGCCCATGGAATATGTTCCATAAAGGCAATTATTGTCATGGTCTTCATCATTGTTACCTGCATCCCTCATAAGAATATTCATCAAATGTTTGTGTACCTGCACTGTGCTAGCCAATGAGCTAGATGGTAAGGGGCATGCACAGTGCTCCAGATAATGGGAAACAATTATAAATTAATTAGGCAAGGAAAGTGAGGTCAAAGAGAGGCACACAGAAACTTAATAACTGTATCATTAAGACTACATAGTAAGAAGTGTTGAACTAATGTACATTCCCAGCAACAATGAAAAAGTGTTCCTGTTTCTCCACAACCTCACCAGCATCTGTTGCTTCTTGACTTTTTAATAGTCACCATTCCCACTGGCATGAGATGGTACCTCACTGTGGTTTTGATTTGCATTTCTCTAATGACCAGCAATGTTGAGCTTTTCTTCATATGTTTGTTGGCTGTATGAATGTCTTTTTTTGAGAAGTGTCTGTCATGTCCTTTGCCTACTTTTCAATGGACTTCATTTTTCTTCTAAATTTGTTTAATTTCCTTGTAGATTCTGGATATTAGAACTTTGTCATTTGGATAGATTGCAAAAATTTTCTCCCATTCTGTAGGTTGCCTATTTGCTCCTCAAAGATCTAGAACCAGAAATACCATTTGACCCAACAATCCCATTACTGGGTATATACCCAAAGAAATATAAATCATTCTACTATAAAGATATATGCAAGCGTATGTTCATTACAGCACTATTCACAATAGCAAAGACATGGAATCAACCTAAATGCTCATCAAAAATAAACTGGATAAACGAAATGTGGTCCATATACACCATGGAACACTATGCAGCCATAAAAAGGAATCAGATCATGTCCTTTGCAGGAACATAGATGGAGGCAGAAGCCATTATCCCCAGCAAACTAACGCAGGAACAGAAAACCAAACACCACATGTTCTCATTATAAATGGGAGCCAAACAGTGAGAACATATGGACACGGGTGGGTGAATAACACACACTGGGGCCTGTCAGGGGGTGGGGTGGGGGAAGGGAGAGCATTAGGAAAAATAGCTAATGCATACTGGGCTTAATACCTAGGTGATGGGTTGATGGGTGCAGCAAACCACCATGGCACATGTTTACCTATGCAACAAACCTGCACATCCTGCACATATATTTGGAAACCCTCTTTCCAAATCCCATAATAGTTTTTCATAGATTCAAAAACCATTTTTTCCAAAGATGGTGTCTGGCTTCATCACCCAAGTTGTACAATGATTGCAATGGTACAATCATAGCTCACTGCCGTCTCACCTACCTAGTTCACCTACCCTAGTGCATGCCAGACCTGTGGGTAGACGTGCTTGCAGTGGTGAGAAGGGCATGAATAGCTCCTTATGCACCTCCTTGGCTGGAACATTTCTATTGTTGGGTTGTCGGGGGCTGGGACAAGGATCAAGAGGGAAATGTCTCCTTACTGGATAGAGAGTCTCCATGCTCCACTCTGTGGTGGCTGCTTCTCTTACTACTCTTCACTGACTGTCAATGCTCTCTGTGTGGCAGCATTTGACTGGATATCAGGTCTGGGTGCTTTGCAAAGGTCTATGGGGTCTTTTCACAACACTTATGCCACCTGCCACTTCCCACAGGTTCTTTTTCTAGTCAGCAGCCCTCACAGGAAGATATCAGTGGAACAGTGCACATCTGGCTTCCTTACTTCTTAAGGACATGTGAGAAACTCCCACATCTTTCCTGAATCACATACTGGAATTGCAGGGCCACCCCCAGTCTCAGCCCATGGGTTTTTTCTAATCTCTTCACTACCCTCTTTAGATAAGTAGAGGCACAAAATTGAAAGTTTTACAGACTTCTTCTTATAGCGACACCCATACTATCAATTATTCTCTTGAACAACAAACTTGTTTGGACTGAGGGAAAAAAAATGAAAGTACATAGCACTTCTTGAATTTTAGGCAAAACTGCAGATAAATAGGAAGAAAATCAGCTCCCCTTTCTGCATATTGGGAATAAGAAGGTCACCTTTCTCATGGGAGTGATATACGTAACAAGGAAGATAAGGCAGAGGATGTGCTTAGTAAATTCTTCCTATATAGTGAAGTAGAGGTGAGGGTAAAAATCATGATCATGATTATTTGTTCAAAAGCCTAAATTCAACTGTTCTCTTCAAATAACTATGATCATAGCTCAAAGCAAAGGTGAGAGAAGTACCACATTTTTATTCCATACCACTCTAATATCTATAAATCATAATATTTCTTTTCCCGCTAGTGCAATCACATTTACTACATATCAGTGATCACTTTGAACTTGGAAATTGGAAGTAGAGTTAAATAGAAAAGTAGAGCAAAAAATAATAATAAGGTAAATAAAAATTTGAGAAGAAAATACTAGAAGGGGAAGAGAAAGAGGTTTGTTGGGATGATTTTCCCATTTATTGGGTTGGATACCCCATCTTTAAGCATGCTCAGATGAGTTTAACCACATTCTACTAATGAATACATTTCAGTTAATTGAAAACAAGTAGCAGAAACACTCTTTATGAACCTCTGTTTAAGATATCCACATATAAGCCTCCCTCAGCAATTGGCTGTTCGTTGTGATTAAATATACGGAGTAAAATAAAAACATATGTGTCACTTTTTATCTTAAAAGCAATCTTTCCTTTTTAGCAAAATAGCATATTCAATTATCTCATTCAGTAGATAAAAACGATTTCCAACTTGAAAATAAATATTTGCTTTTGAAGATCACATTATGGAAAATCAAATTACATGCTTGTTTTTATTATTAACAAGAATAAGTTCCAAAGCCCTGTATGTATAGCATCTGTCACTCTCCATATCCTACAATCAAATTTCCCTTTAAATCTCATCAAATAATTCCCAAAGTCATCGAAGAGGCAATAAATGAGGTTATGACACACTACTCACAGACAGCGAAATGTCTTTCATATATCTTTAAGTGGTTATTAATCTCTGAATTAGTTTAGAATACATTAACCTTCAAGGTAAATTAGATCAATCAGGAAAATGACTCACAAGAGCTGGACTGTCTTTTCTGATGTTGTTGTTTTCACATCCAGCTTATGTGGCAAGATGTGTCAAGCTGATGCATGGCTGTATCAACTGCCATCATTCACCAGGCCTCCAAGTTGTGAGAGAGGGTTGTTACATTTTGGGTCTATTTCTACCTGGAAGGTTGTCCACCTAGGCAGCAAGACTGGATAAATAGACATGGACATGTTTTGGGTCTATTTCTACCTGGAAGGTTGTCCACCTAGGCAGCAAGACTAGATGAATAGACATGGACATATCATTACTTTAGTATAAGTAAGATGATTTGACAATCATCATGAGGGAACAGTTTATCTAATTCTTACTGCCCTTGCTAGTGGCATTTTAGAGTTCTCTGCACAATGATTGTGGGATGAAAAAAGCAAAAAGTGACAACTTTTAAAAAAATAACAACGTAATTGGTTTTTAAAAGTCCTGAAGCAAGTGAATCCACAATCTCCATCTTTTCTTTTAAAAAAGAACTATCTCAAGAAAATAATTAGAACTATTGAAAAATAGTCAAAAGTATGTGCCTATCATTTTTCTATACAATAGGAGACTAATGATGGTGATGATCATTTTAGTAATTCAATCTTGAGTTTATATGGTTGGCGATTCGGCTCATCACAGCTTGGAATTCTCAATTATGTGGCTCAATGAATAAAAAATATGTGGAAAGCAAAACTGAGGGCATGAGAAGGGGGCCCTCCAAGTTGTTAACTTGAATGATAAATGTTGGGGAGACCAGGAGCCCAGTGTTGGGGATTTTCGCCCAGCATCTTGGTGATTTGTTCTTCTTGGGGTCCTGTAGTTTTATATGTTATTGTGATTCAGAGTAGATTTAGCCCTAATAAATATTACTGTCCGTTGCCATTTTAGGTGTTGTATTGGCATCAAACATCCCAACTTAAATATAATGGAAGAGAAAATCTCAACGTATCCTTCCAAAGATTTTTTATCCCTCTTTTCTTTAAAATCTCCACAGAGAGAAATAAAACATCAAGGGGAGAAAAACTGCTGGAAGAATATGTGTTGATGATTTCAGGACAGAAAGAAAACTCTTTGGTCAGTGCTTCAGAGGAGCACATGGAACTATGCATTTATCCTTGAAAAAGGAGACCCCATGGTGGTAAAATAAGCCCAGGATTTAGGGAGTTATGTACATTCTGGAAATTTGTATTAAAAGATTTTGGAAATGTGACTATGTCAATACATATGATGGAGCCCTCAAATAACAATTATTACTGAGATTAATTTATAGCCATTAAAAAAAGAATTAAAATAAGAAAAGAATCATGGTTATGAATATAGTTCTAGGGATATTTGAGAGAACTGGCGCTTCTTGCACGCTATGCTGATCAACTTGAAAGAATCATATAATTACAATATCCAATACAGGAAAAGGCATGGAAATGAATCTTACGTGGTAAGATAGTGAAGTGGTGCCTTTTCTTAATCTCTTCATAAAATGTTTCTTTTTCTTTTGTAAAAATGAAGCAGCAGTTCACAAAAACGGGAGCAATGCAAATAACCATATCTTAGATGAACCTCCACTTTCCAGAAGATAAAATATCCCATTGTTTTCTTTTCTCCCACTTCCTCTCAAATTAGAGAAAATTGTGAGATGGGGCTCTGCCTTATTTAACAATGTATAAGACAAATAATCCTTTAATGCTCTTGTTTCCAACATAAATACAGTGACTAACAAAGCATAGTGTAATTAAAAATAAATAGGACATTTACTTGAAATAAATCATATTTTAATTGGCATTTTAATTGAAGGGATGTTAAATATAATGACAATATATTATTCCAGATTGTACTGTTTAGACAAAATCCCATGCTACTCTTTGTTTGCTATTATTTGAGCCAATGACAGTGTTTTCATATTTGCCTTTAGTTGAAAATAACTGTCAGTATTTCATATTTGAAATGTAAGTAATGTAATATCAGTAAACCAGTTGTGCTAAATTCTTTCCTGCAATTACCAGGAGGTACTTCTCCGTGGGTTTCCCACATTTCTGCACATCCTGTAGTAGCTTTTGTTTCAGAAGATCTTTTGGATGTTTGTATAGTGAAAGGCCTTGGAAGACAGAGATAGTAGCTCCCTTGGGGCAGAGGTCAGGTTTGTTTCCCGACCAGTATAAGATGATGTCTCTCTAGGCAAAGGTTAGACTGCCCTCTTTACAAGATTGGGATTTCTTAAACTCAGTTGTGCCCCAAACCTTCTGAGGCTGCAGCATCTACCCAGGCTGCTTCCCATCACTCCAGGGAACTTGGAGAGAGGGCACCTGCAGCAAACACAATGATCATGCTGCCTGCTGTGCCTTGAGTAATACAAGCCTTTTGTCTCTGACCCAGGAGTTGCCTGTTTTCCGCCTGCATCTAAGAAACTACAGCAGGCTAAGTTGTTAGCTTGCAAGCAGGATAAACATTTTTAACTTTTCAGAGTTCTTGGCAGAAACAAGAGACTTCTGCTGGAAAAGACAAGAAAAAAGAAAAAAAAAAAAGGAAAACATTGTCAGTTAACCAGAAAATGTTGCTTTATCGGGTATCCTCCAACCTTGGGGGTGAGCAGCTAAATTTCTTCAAGGCAGGCAAATGTTATAGGTTTGAGTATAATTGTGTTTTATTCCTGTTTCTTTTCCTGATATCTGCAGAACACACATCCTAATTCAGTCCTCTGAAGCTGTCAGAGGAGCTATGCATTACCACAAAAAGGGCCGTTTTTGAGAGATGAAACTCTTGACACCCCTAATGGATGGACACTACTTCCTACTTAGAAACGTGCTGGCCAAGATCAAAATGCCCATCCATTACACGCCAACTCTGCCAACCCGGCTCTGAAAATTAGCTTGGATGACATTAGTAGCTGAGATTGCAAGGCTGCGTGAGACAGCCGAAAGGAAGCAGGGAAGGCGTGTAAGGGAACCAATAAACCGATAACCTTGTTTCTGCAGCTCTGGATAATATAAGCGCCCGAGATGCGGGATGCACAGTGCAGTCTCCCCATACAGAAAAGGAGATTCCATAGACTACAAATCTTGGCTCACAGAGTTGTGTCTATTTATCAGGGCACTGGATGCCCACTGAGGCCATTTTCCAGATTTATGTGCCTCAAGGTCATGGAATCCTAACCATGAGAGTGACACCACTAATGAATTTCCTCCCACTGCCAGATTTTGCCCTTCCTACAGAAGCCATAAATTCCATAGAAGGCCAATGGAAATTCATGCAGAGAGGGACATGGTGTTTCTCTTTATAAACCCTGACCAAGTCACAGAAGCAAGTTTCCCTTTTAGTACTGGATCTTATTCTAGAAGAAACGAAGCATCTCAAAGATTCCTCTTTGTGGTCCTACAAAAGCCAGGCAGTCTAAGCTGCAGCTCCCCTGTAACCAAAGCCAACAAATTAGTCTCAGGACTTGAAAGACTCTTGTTCTAAAACAAGCCAAGCAGGTGTAATAACAGGACAGCATCTGGGGACTTTTCTTTTCTGCCCCAAGCCCAGTTAGAAGCGTGGCTCAACAATTAACACATCTCTGCAAAGGGATGCAATTCACAATGCTTTAACAAGAAATGAGTGGATTTTATTGATGATTTCATAAGGAGGTAAGGAAGAAAGAGCTACTCTGCCCAGCACTTAGTTAGAAATTTAGTAGAATTTCTGTTCTCCCCACACCCAAGGCCCTCCCCTACCCACAGCCAGCCTTCTTCTTGCCACAATCCCTCAGCATGACCCACTCTTGTCCTGAATATTTGCTCTGTCCCTCAGCCTCCTTGTATATATGCCCCAGGCACAATAACTGCCTGGTCCAAAGCAGTAGAGTGACAATGCACAGTTGTGACTAAGCAGGCAGGCTCTAGAGCCACTTTGCCTTGATGTCGTCACTAAGAAGGAACAAAATCTCTGAATTTCGGCTTCCTTACCTAGCAAAGGCATATCAGAGTTGTGCCCGCTTCATGAGATGAAAAATATCGATGCATGAAAATTGTTCGGCATGGACCCTGGCTCTCAGACAGCACTTGGTAGATGGGATCGTATCTGGCTGAAGCAGATAAGGGGGTGGCAAGAGGATGAACTCAGTTTTTTCACCAAACAAACCAAAACTTTATTTTGCAATCACAACTGATTTTAACACCAAATTATGCCATCATGAGCAGGGATATATGATGTCCTTTTTCCCCTCTAAATAGGAAGCAGTAGGGTACCTTTGAATGGTCTTCTCTTGGCCACAGTGTGTTTGTGCTGCATTGAGAGTGAACCTGGTGTCCCCAGCTGGTTGAGAGAACGTGGTCGCCTTGTGTCTTCAACCGCAGCAGCATTTTCCCGCCACCCCTTCCCAGTATGACATACTTCAAGCACTCAGTAATTAAGAACCCACTAATTACAGCATATGTCTCAGATGAAATTTGCTACATCTCCCTAAGGGGATTTCAATTCCACCAGTATTTCAAACAATTTAGAGCTGGTAGATTCTGCAGACACCTTGGCTGGTTCTCCTGGATTCTTGATCTCAACATGCAAACCACATTGTCCCAGCTCTCTGGTAGAGGCAGTGGATGGTTTATAAATGTAAAAATTCAAAGGGATAAAAAAGCTGTTTTATTTTTTAAAAAATAAACACTTAGAAAAGTGACTTTACATTTGTGTAATACCAGGTATTTAAATTCATAGTCTATAAACATTTTTGATTGTACATTCCATCAATAAGAAAATTTCAAACGTCCATCCCCAATACAAGCCTATTTTTTAATTTATAAATTATATGTTTTATTATACTGACATTCTGTACTTTATAAAACACACACAAATAAGTTATAAAAAGATGAGGTGGAAGATAAATCATTTTTGATAAAAGCCAAGTTTGAATAAATATGCTTTCATTTTTTTCTGAAACTCGTGGTTTCATATTTTGTGATAAAACCATTCCAAGGTCTCATTTATTTATTTCACTTCCTGTTTTAATGTCTGTAATGTGTGAAACAGTTCCAAATATAAAAAGGGCATTATTGATCATACTTAATGAAACCTAACTTTTGGTCTCCTTGACCAGTTATGGATAATTTTTGATGAAATTTTTTTTGTGCTTTCATTGGTATTTTCTTCAATCCATAGTTTGGAGGAATTTTTTCTTTTTTTCTTTTTTTTTTTTTTTTTTTTTGAGACAGGGTCTCACTCTGTCACCCAGGCTGTAGTGAAGTGGCATGATCTCGGCTCACTACAACCTCCGCCTCCTGGGTTCAAGTGATTCTCCTGGTTCGGCCTCCCATGTAGCTGGGACTACAGGCGCCTGCCACCATGCCCAGCTAATTTTTGTATTTTTGGTAGAGGCAGGGTTTCACCATGTTGGCCAGGCTGATCTCAAACTCCTGACCTCAAGTGATTCACCTGTCTTGACCTCCCAAAGTGCTGGGATTACAGGTGTGAGCCACCACGCCCAGCCTGTTTGCAGGAATATTTCTAAGCCACTTGCTCATTTTATAAGGGTTAACCTGGTATTTTAATTCATAAACCCACTTAAACAGGCTCATGTTTAATAGACTTTGGTCTGTTTTATTCCCTCCAGATTCTAAATCAGCCAAGCAAATAGTAGGTACTCAATAAATATATGTTACATAGAAGTTTCAAAATGATTACTTTGAACTTCCATACTGAGAATATATTTCAATTTATTAGGAAAATAAATTCAAAGACAAGATAGTAAGATACTGCAATTGTTTTAGCAAGAAATGATAGGATTTGCTATCCCATCTTCCAAAGATAGAGATGCTATCAAGGTATGGTTGGCACAAATAAAAATGGAAGAATTCAAACCATGTTTTGGAAGAAGAGCCTATAGAATTGACTGATGCATTAATCAAGATATTCGTTGAATTACGGCTTGAGTTAACTGGTTTGTGGTGGTAGCATTTGATGAGGTTTGCCAAGAGTGGGAAATGAGAGAAGAATTTATACTTATCACTAAGTTTCAGTGGCTGTATTTTTTTAAAAAATTACCCTAAACCCTGATATTTCTCACCAAAATCTGTTACCAACCTAGTTAAAACTATCATTGTATTTCACCTGATTTTTTGCCATAGCGTCCTAATTAGTCTGTCTATATTCATTCCAGCCCCTGTATCATCTACACAGCAGATATAAAGAATGTTTTAAAATTCAGGCTTATTGAGCTATAATTTATATCCAGTAAAATTTACCCTTCAGGTGTACATTTCTATAAGTTTTGATAAACACATACAGTTGTGTAACTACCATGGCAATTAAGGTATAGAATGTCACCATCACTCCAATAAGTGCCAGAGGGAGTATAGTTGTTCCTCGTTATTTATAAGAGATTGGTTCTAATCCCCACATCCTGGCATATACCAACATCCTGAGATGCTCAAGTCCCTTATATAAAATGACATAGCATTTGCATATAACCTACACATATCCTCCCATATCCTTTAAATTACTTATAATACCTAACACAAGACCTGTGTAATACTTCATCCTTGTGACAAGTTCAAGTTTCACTTTTTGGAACTTGTGGAATTTTTTTTCCTGGAATATTTTTCAGCCCTCTCTTGGCAGAACCCATGGATGTGGAATGCACAGATATGGATGGCCAAATGTATTTTAATACAGAAGTCAGATCAAGCCACTAAAATACTCAAAACTCTCTATTGGCTTCCCACCCTTCTAGAAATAAAATCCATTGCCTGTAAGGCCCCAAGTACATGATCATGCCTGTAGACATGTCTCTGCTCATAATTCCTATGACTCTCCTCCTTGAAAACTATGCATCAGTCCAGCTGGCCTCCTTGTTACTCTCGGATATCCCAAGCTGTTCCCACCTCAGGGCCTGTGCACCATCTCCAGTGGTCTTCCTCCAAGATAGCCTTAAGGTTTTTTCTTTATTCCTTAATTTTGTTCTTGTTCCTGTTAAAAAAGCACACGTGCATGCACAGACACACACACACACACACACACACACACACACACACACACCCCTCCCTCATGCTTTATTTCTTTCACAGGCTTTATTTTCCTTATCATCTACTCTTACCTGATAAATTATGGTCTTATTTATCTGTTTATTTGTTGTATTTCTCCAACCCAACATCCACTAAAATGTAAGTTCCATATGAACAGGATGTTGTTTATTTTGTTCCCTGCTGTAGCTCCAGCACCTTGAGCAGTGCCAGAGATGTAGGAAATATTCACTCAACATTTTAATGAAAAATAGACAGGAGGAGGGATGGAGGGATGGGTGAACTAACAGGAAGTAACAGAGTGTTCATTGACTTTGTTCATTCACGTGGCTGAATAAGCTCTTTCACATTCTTCAATCTGGTGGCTAGGCCAGATACCTACTTTAGAACTGTTAGGCGGCTGAATGGCAAGTCTTTCAATATTACTAAAGCTCATATCAAGGATATTAGATGAGCAACATGCAATCTAAGCATAATGTCTGCACTGTGGGGGAAAAAAAGCTTTAAATTTCCATGTGTCTGCAGTACCAGATATTGTAACAGTGAAAAAAAAAATGTCTTTAACACTAAATGTGCTTACACTTCATTTATCTGCTCTTCACAGTAACTTCTTTTGCTTTTGAATCTATCTTCTTTTAATATTATATTATCTGGCATTTGCACCTCCAAAACAAACAGGCTTACTTTCCCCCAAACTGCCATAATAAGGCTCATTTTATTGAGTATTTTGGAAAAAGCCTCCATAGCAGTCCTCTTAATTAGGTCATGTGGTATAGTTTACATTCAGCGTTTCACAGATTATGCCTTTTTATTTTCCCCAGAATTATTTTTGTTGAGCTTTTAAAAAAGACATTCTGTTGCCAAAGGGCCATTTGCTGACTATAATTACCAAATTTCCCTACCAAGTGCCCCTCTGGGAAAATCTGTTCAATTCTATGGTTAGTATTATTGCCTAAGTTTATTATTTCTAGTCAAGAATTTGTAAACTTAGGTAGATTTATTATTTACATGAACCGTCTAATGCTCAAGTATTTCAAAGAGAGGGATATAATTTTTTTCAGTAAAATGTAAACAATACGACTAATGAAATCATTAGAAGGAAAAAGAGAAGAACTGTTTCTCTCCACTGAGTTGGAGAGAAGCATGCGGTTTCCTCCTCATCTACTAAGCACATACGTTGTCCAAGGGGAAAATGTACAAGGCTGGGATTCTGAGAGCTATAAGCCAAGACCTATGCATTCCCATTTCAAATGTCCAACCTTGAGGCCAGATCTGAGCTCAGTTTCTTTTGGGTTGTATTTCAGATGCTATAGAAATGGAAGGTTGTCAGTTTCCTAGGATTGTTAATACTTCTGTATGCCAGAAGGAAATGGAAAATGTTCTTAGTTCCCCTATTATGATTGAACATTTCGGGAGACGCCAACAGCCCGAATCGGGTTCCCAGTTGTTATAATTGTTACATCCAGATAATGAAGGCAATGCCTCTAAAAAGAAAGATCTGATGATTTATTTGGCATTTTTCAATGGAAACAGGGTTGTTGGATTTTTCTATTTCATACTGAAATCTGAAAGAGAAGAAGTTGAAAAGAAGGAAAACAATGACACGTCATTTTGAAATAACATGTGAATCATGTCAACACCACCCTTTAAAATATCCCTTAAATATCACTCTCCCACAGTCACACTGTTGTTGAAAGTTTACATTTATAAACTTAATAGATATCATCTGTATGGGTGAGAAGGAGGTGAGCACCTATTAAAAATATACAGGCACATACCCTTCGATTAATAAACTATTGCTAGAAATTTATTCATCAGATACAAAAATTCCCAAAGATAAACTAACATGTGTATATTCAGGGATGTTCATTGCAAAATTGTGTATAAAAGCAGAATACTGTAAACAATTTAATGTCCAACAATAGAAGACTAGGGAAATAAATTCTGGTATATTCAAATATAGCTAAAAGATAGAATGAGATAACCTATAAGTGCTAATATGAAAACATGTCCAAGATATATTATTAAGTAAAATCAACCAAGTTACAGTTCAGACAACAACAGAAAATGCTACTAAGCTTCAAAGTCTGCAGCTAGATTGGCTTCAAAACCCAACTTCCCTACTTACAGGCTGTCTGACTTTGGGCAGGTGGTTTAACCTTTTATTGACTCAGTTTCGTTTTTGTAAAAGAGTGATAATACCTTATATACTTTCAAAGGTGTTGGTTAGGATTAGATTAGTTAATATATGCAAAGCACTTGGACATAGGTTCAATACATGCTTGTCATGATCATCATGATCACTATTATTATGACTAATCTTTGTTTAAAAAAATAAAAACAGAGACAGAGAGAGAGAGAAGGAGAGAGGCATTGCTACATTGTTAAAAGTGTCAAATATTAGAAATAAAGGAAGTGTCCATAAGTAGATGGTTTTTTAAAAAATATGTCACATCCACATTACAAAATATTATATTGACATTCAAATGATTGAATTATAATTATACCCATTGATGGGGGGACAGGGCTCAAGGCATCTATGGGTAAGAAAATTAAGATGCAGTATATGTATATAATTCCATTTTAGTAGAATAATGAGATAATTAAATGTGCATTTATATGTGTGTGCATGTGTATACACATGAGTATATGTAGTTATATGAGGATGTAGACAATGAGCATGAAGGAACTGTAATTCTACTTCCAACCAAGACAGAGTACCAGGAACTAAATTTACATTCCTGCCCTAAACAACCAAAAAAAATAATAATGTAGGACGTAATATATGAAACGATACTTTTCAAGATAATGAATATAAGACAACAAAAGACAATGGTCCTGAGAGATGGAAAACAAACAAGGTGAGGCGCACTATAGTTCTAGCTAACTGCCTTAAGGGACTGACCAGGCCCTGGTACCTGAGGAGCCTACAGGAGACAGGCCGACTCCCGGAGTTAAGGATACTTAGGAAAACCAAGGTGGTTAAAGCTCGGAGGACACAGTAGCTTTCTCAGAGGAGAAAGACGCACAGAAAAAGAACTGGGAAGAGCTGCTGGGGGTTTCCCTCAAATATTCATTCATTAAAATAAAAAAAAAAAACAGTTCATACATGTTAGGAAACTACCTGAAGCTGAAGAAATAACTGTTGTCGGCACTCATGCGGGGCTGGGAAATAGTTCCTATTGCCACAAGAAAGAAATGGGAGACATCATGACTCATGGGCGTGCGATAGAGTTCACAGAGGCTCTTGCCTCAGAAATAGGAGGCATCGTGACTCATAGGCGTGCGATAGAGTTCACAGAGGCTCTTGCCTCAGAAATAGGAGGCATCGTGACTCATAGGCGTGCGATGGAGTTCACAGAGGGTCTTGCCTCAGAAATGGGAAAGAATAGGCCCCAAACGGAGCGCTTCTCCAGGCTGACCAGATCTTAAAAGCAAAATCTGCAGGGATCCTACTGCTTTCAAGGACAGGAATTCTCCCACCTGCAAAGAATATGTTCTAAGATCCCCAGTGGATGCCTGAAACTGGGGATGGTATAAAACTCTATACAGATT
This sequence comes from Macaca fascicularis, assembly GCF_037993035.2. Classification (NCBI taxonomy): domain Eukaryota; kingdom Metazoa; phylum Chordata; class Mammalia; order Primates; family Cercopithecidae; genus Macaca; species Macaca fascicularis. Next base: position 110,319,736 of record NC_088384.1, on the reverse strand, counting down.
GGTTTTTTATCTATAAAAACATGCCAGTGATAAAGTTTAATTTCTAAATTAGGTACAGTAAGAGCTTAACAACAATAACTAATAATAAAATAGGACAATATATTGTAATAAAAGTTATGTGAATACACTCTCTCTCCCCTTCTCTCAAAATTTCTTGAACAGTCAGACATCTTGTAGCTACAGGTTCCCTATACACAGATTCAGTGAACTGCAAATTTAAAATATTCAAAAACTAAATTTAAAAAGAGGATAAGCAACAATAAAAAATACAAATAGAAAAACAATATCCTATAACAATCTTTACATTGCATTTACATTGTACTAATTATTATAAGTAATCTAGAGATAAGGTATAAAGGAGGATGTACATAAGTTATATGCAAATACTAGGCCAAGTTATATAGGAAACTTGAGCATCCATGGATTTTGGTATCTTTTGGGGGTCCTGGATCCAATCCCCCACAGATACAAAGAGATCACTGTACTGTACTGCAGATAACTGAAACCATAAAAGGCAAAACTGTGGATAAACGGTAACTACTATAGATAACTGTGTCCTAGAACAAAGTTTGAGAATTTTTGTGGAAAACAAAAATATTCAGTACCCAAAAAGATCTATTGCACAATATCTGGCATGCAATAAAATAAAAATTACTAAGCATAAAATATTTATAATTTAAACAAAAATAACGCAATATTTTTATATTTATATGTTTATTTTATATATTTCATTATATTTTATAAACATTATATATAAGCATATATAGCTCTACACACTATATGTATGAGCTTGTGTATATATCTCTAGTTTTTATAACATATGTATACATTACATGCATGATAACTGTATCGTAGAAGTCAGGCAGGGAGAAATAGAAGTAGACTACTGTAAAGATCTCATACTACATGTAAAGCATACTTCATCACCTGAAAGTAGACTTTGATAAGTGAAAAATATGAACTATAAATTCTAAAATGACTACTAAAATAACAAAAAATATCGTGGTCAATGAAACAATAAAGAAGACAAATGAAATTATAGAAAATATACAATTAACCCAAAAGAAGGCAGGGAGAAAAGCAAAAGGGAACGAGGAATAAATGATACAATCGAAAACTAATGGCAAGATAATATATTTAACTTAATCACATCAATAATCACATTAAATGAAATCGGTCTAAATAGTCCAATTAAACAGCAGATTGTTAGATTAGATTTAAAAGTCAACACTCAAATATATGCTCCCTACAAGAAATGTACTTTAACAATCCCAAAGCCAGAAATTGCTGCAATCTTTACTCGTAGGTTCCATGAAGGAAGACTCCTCATTGCTTGCTCAGAACACAACAGGGTAAATATCAACTCTTTGCAAATGTCATTCTTAGCAATTCCTTAAAAACGGTAACTCCTAGATTGCAGTACTGCTGAAAATTTTTAAGGAAATTCACAAGCTTAAAGAAATGGCCGTGGGGTACCTGGGTAAGAGCTTCCCCACTTTCTTATCCAGGAGCCTGTCTTCCAGGTGTTACCCTAGGCTGGTCATGAAGATAGGTCCACCCTTTTTTTTTTTTTTTTTCAAGTTACAGAGTTGCAAATATTGTAATATTTTAAATTGATAAACCCAAGTTATTTGAATGTCAAAAAAAAAAGAAATGTACTTTAAACATAATGCTACAAATACATTAGAAAGGATAGAAAAAAATATGCTGACACAAGTGCAAAGAAAGTTGAAATAGCTAAATCAGAGTAAAAAATACTACTAAGAATAAAGAAGATCATTTCACTATGATAAAAGGGCCAATTTATCTAAAGGACATAACAGTTCTAAACATTTGTATACCCAATATCAGAGCTTCAAAATACAGGAAGTAATAACTGACAAAAATTATCAGAAAATCAAAATCTACAATTAGTCAAAGATATCAATATCCTTCTCAAGGATTGGTAGAACAAGTGTATAGAAAATCAGTGAGAATACAGAAGATTTGAAGACAATCAACCAACTTGATCCAACTGATGTTTTTTTAAAACACTGCATCCAAAAACAGAGTACACATCGAAAATTTACCATGGTAGACCATATTCTGAGCTACAAAACAAGGCTCAACAAATTTAAAAGGGTTTCATTCATACGAAACACTCTTTTCAGATCATAATGGAATTAAATTAGAAATCAAAACGATTTCTGGAAAATTCACAAATATTTGAAAATTTAATAACACCGACGGAAAAAAAATCAAAATGGAAATTAATATTCTGAACTGAATGAAAATGAAAACACAACAAAATGTATTTGTGGGATGCTGCTAAACCAATATTTAGAGGAAAATTTATAGTATTAAATGCCTATATTTGTAAAGAAGAAATGTCTATCTAAATCAATGATCACGACATGAACGGCTTTCAACATAATTATGCTAAATGAAAAAAGCCAGGCAAAAATGATTACATACTATATGAGTAACTTTATAACATTTTATAAAATTCTAGAAAATGCAAAATGCTCTTTGGTGACAGAAAGCAGATCAATGTTTCCTGGGACCTGTAAGAGGGTGCGAAGAGATGATAGGAGGCGTTACAAAGGTATATGAGGAAACTTTCGGGAATGAAAAATAATTTCATTTTCTTGATTTTGGTGATTCATTCATATGTGTATATACATGTAAAAACTTCGCAAATTTTATACTTTGCGTAAGTGCAGGGTTTTTTGTTTTAAAAATACATACTAGAAAAAAATAAAAAAATTTTAAAGTACATGCTAGATATTAACCAAGGTTAACATAGGAGGGGTGCTGATATGTGAGGATGGAGGACCCAGGCAACAAAGTAGAATAAAAAGACTAAAGAAAGGCATGCATGACTTGTTAGTATGCAAGAATTTACATAAAATTGTAAATGCATAGGTGTTAATGAAGAAAAACATTTACTCATCCATTTTGTTTTGAAAGAGTCCAAATATGCTCCTAAGTGTCCCATAACCTCCTGAAGGACTGATAACATAGTAATAAAACTGGCATAGCTTATGGAGTCCCTTTTATGGAACAGACACTGTGCTATATGCTTTGCATATGTATCCCCCCATTTTATTTCTACTGCATCTTTATGAGGTAGGTATGAATATTATCCCTATTTTCCAGGTGAAGGCATCTGCTAACCAGCCTAGATTTTTCTCAGTCACCGGCTTCCTACTTCATTCTACCACTTGTTCAATGCTTTCAGAGAACTATCTATGTTTATGAATGCTAATCCCTAAAGGATTATATATGTGCCAGAATACAAAATGACCCACCATCCCACCCCCAAAGCAAAACTTTATTCTTAATGAAAAGATTGTAAAAGTAAGTAAAAAAGCATTTGGGCCAAATGGTATATCTAAACTATACAAGTGAATGGTTCAGTGTCTATGTTCATTTCTTATGTTAGCTATATATCCATTTAAAATCATACATATGTAATAGTCAGTTTGAAATATAATCCACTCTCTTATTGCATAAAATAACTATATTCAAAGTTCTCACGTCAGAACCACATTTTGAGTGAACTGATTCTACCACTCAAATCGTCATCCCAAGACAATTCCCCAGGAGCCTATTAGAAAGGCAGCATCTCAGGCCCCAACCCAGATCCACTGAATCAAATCCTGCACCGTTACAAGATCCCCTGATGATTTCTGTGCACATTCAGGTTTGAGGAGCACTGATTGAACACAGTGATTCAGAGCCGATTGCTTTCATTTTTATTTAAACGAATGATGTTCCTCCAGGTAAGATCCTGCAGCAAGTCACCAATCACGTGACATTAGTAAAATTCTTTTTCCTTTATCTTGCAGGTAGCGATTCCTGACCACCACAGAGATGCTTACAGCACCCACAAATTGCAATCGTGAGCTCCTGCTGAGAATGACTAGGTCTGGGTTCAATGTCTTTGCCTCCTTTCCTACACATTATATAAGGTCCCCCTCCACACATCTCCCGTTAGCATGGATTGCAAAAGCTTCAGGCAGCAGTGAGTCAACCCTAGCTGCACCTGGGGAACAATGAAAAAAAATACCACTGCCCTGCCTCCATTCCAAAAGGAATGAATCAAACTCTCTCATGAGGGGCCTGGATAATAACCATAGTTAAAGGAAATGAAGTAATTCTGGTGCAATTTGACTTGAGAATCAGTTGTACTTCCATTTGGCTGCATAGTAGGATCATGTGGAGAAAACACCAATATCTAGGCCGTACCCAAAAACAAATCTATCGGATTCTCTGGGACTGAGGCTTCTGCAGTCATCATTTATAAATATAACAAAAATCTTCAGATGACTCTAATCTGCAGCTAAAGTGAGCAACAAAGAGCTATTCGCTGTGCAAAAAAGCCAAAAATTAGAAAATACGTTTTCTGGAATATGAGAGACTTTGGAAAGACTTGGAAGTAAGAGGACTCCCCGAGGTGAGGGAAACACAAAAATTTGCCTGCTAGTTAGATATTTATGATAGATCACTTTATGTACCCAGAAAAATCTCTGGAATCAAAGTCAAGTTTACGAACTCTCTCAGGGGAACCAGGGAAGTTTGGAGACTTTTTAATTTCTACCCTCCTTTTCTGTTGATAGTTGTAACCACAAGCATGACTGTCCTTTAATCATAAAAGGAAAAGACAAGAAAGAAAGGTCACCTTGAGCCAGTGGGATGCGCTCGGTTTCCCTCCACCTGCCTGTCACCCGCAGCTTAATCTTCTTTGCCGACTC